>NC_091471.1:362795966-363060966 GCF_036971445.1 Narcine bancroftii | reverse complement strand
TCAAGAGTTCTGATGCAGTCAGACAAAACCAACCCATTTTTCAAAAATCAAATGGAGGAATATTGGACTTGGAGTGACGACACTTGTATGCTTTGACAGAGGGAAACCCTTTGATTCATGTTAGGCTCCTGGTTTGTTGGGGGGGGGAAAAAAATCTCTTTTCATCTTTCTACCAACTAGACTCCACAAGCTGGGGAGGGGGGGGGTCACTGGTGAGCACCATTCTCAGCATTAGGTCAGTCACGGATTTGGGGAGAAGCCTCGGTGAGCTTACTGCTGGACAGGGACTGCTGCGGCCCAGATGAAATTCTATCAACGGAATGCTGGAAAATACTTGAAGGTAATACAATTAGGACAAATATTTGTTATAAACTGGATGCTTTCGTGAGGCAGATCAGTTATCCCATTTTAAGATATCCCACCCTAAAAATAGAAAAAATCCTCTATCAAGTTATTCCTTAAATAATTCTATTTTGGATGTACAAATTACCACCCACATTCTTCAGAAAGAATTTTTGAACAGCAGTCCCAAGACAACCTTACATTTGTTTGAGTCGCCATCCAACTTCTGGTTAAAATGTTTTCCTCACCAGGTACGATCTCATACAACACTGTAAGAGCATCTTTTACATATACAGATCCCAGTTATTGTTATACAACAATTCAGAAATGTAATATTGCACATAATTGCCTATAGTCTGCACAAGGCAGACAAAGATTCATCATGACCAATGTCCAGTGTCAGAGAGAAGCAAAAGAGAGTCTACCCAGAGTCACCAAGTGTCCGTGGATTTGCCTCCATCGCACCCGCAGCCTCTGCGACTGCACTAGACTCAACCGTCGGCAATCCTCAGCGCAGATCTAAACCATCGACATGATGAGGAAGCCTTCAGTGCCCTCCTTGCCCCCACTCTCATCTTGAATCCCATTTCCGATACCTGGTTCTTACAAGCCCGTCTCCGGCAGCCTGTAGCCTGGTGTGAGTCATCGCCAACAGCCCACAGCCTGGGTGGATTCCTCACCCCCCCCCCCCCCCCCCCCAAGCCGCCAACACCTCACCACCTGCGTGCAGCCTTCAGCCGCAGAGCCCCTCTTTGTTCTGCCACTGTGGTCACCACCCTTGGGGTCGTCTCCGCTGCTAATGTGCCTCGTGCTCAAAGTGCAACCTGATCAAAGATCTGTCCCAGTCGGCATGTACATAAGAAATAGGATCAGGAGTCGGCCCATCGAGCCTGCTCCACCATTCAATAAGATCACGGCTGATATGATCATTGACTCAACTGCCTCTTCCCCATATCCCTTAATTCCTTTTTAGTTACTCAATTCTTGATCATCAGACACGTGGGCAAATGTTAAATCACTGGATTTGTTTTCCTATTATAATCAATGAACCGTTCATCATACAGTGGTGCTAGATTTTATTTTTAAAAAGCTGAATGGAGTGCAGTTCAAACATTGTCCTGGATGACACAGAATGCTGCTGCAGCTACACCCATCCAAGTAAGACTATCCCATTTACCGTAGGAAATCAGTAGGTATTTGAGAACACCATTTGCTTCATAGCCCCTGGTTTTTGACCTACCCTTGCAACCAAAGCACGAGGCCAAGTTCTCCGTTAATGGCACGTCCCAGGAGGTCATTTCTGAGAAAGTTAGCCATTAAACATCAAGGCTGGAGACTATGAAAAGAAACAAACAAAAATCTCACACTCTCTTAAGTAACCATTTATTATTACATTTTCAAAACAGTCAAGTTAGAATCAGCTTGTCACATCTCTGACATCAAAGGGGGGATCTATCTGCCCAATGCAAATTTTTGTTTCTTTGGTAGTGGGGACAGTATAAAGACCAGAGTGCTGAAGGATACTATTCAACAATGGTCCACAGTCCCACAGTGACATTCCCCTGGGTTTGACCAGACACAAAAATGCTTCCTTCAAGGAATTATTTCTTGGCTGTATCCACGGTGGTCATGCACACTGGTCCTCTATGATAATTCACATCTGGAGTGTTGGCTTGAATAAACAGAAGCACCCCAGACTCCGAGACAAAGGTGCAAGCCAGGACTGAAACGTGGTCTTCAACAGCCATTCTCAACAGCACATTTAAGTAAAAGCCTTGTTTTCTTTTCACCTCATGTAACAAACAATTTTTTTTTTGTTTCTTAATGCTGTCAGTAGAAGCATGGAAGAAACAAAACTTGACTGCGTCACAGGGAAGGGGGCCCGTGAAATTTGAGCAGAATCTTAGGGGACCTAGAGCTGAAAAATGTTGAGAGAGCTAATCTACAAATTCATTGCGGTGCCTCACCTTCAGGGTTGACATTCTGCAGATAAATCAGAACCCCCCCCCACCGCCCACTTTTTCCATTTCAGCACTCCTGAAAAGATACCTCCTGAAAAGTTACCTCGGTACTGTTCGAACAACATGTCACTCTCCTAATGTCCCAACCAACAGATGTCCCTGAAGTAATGCTGCCTGAACAGGTCAATTAGAGTACAGTAATTTATCTCATTTCAGTTTACAAAACTTTAGCATCAAAAATACATTTTAATTGTATTTAAGGCACCTTTGACTATCCAGACATTGTGACTACATAAACAAAAGGTTTTTCCTTCATGGGATTTGTCAAATGAAGAAGTGACCACTGCTACCAGACCATTGAGCAACACACAAGGCAACAGATACCTGCTCTTTCACAGCCTTAAAGCAGGAAGAATAGGATCAACTTGTAGTTTCAACCTGGAGACTGCGGCAGTTTGAACAATTCCACACGTTACACAATAACTAAATCAATGCTCCTCAGCTGTTCGTAGAGTTGCAGAAGCTTGCCCGCAGTGTCATTCAGATTCATTTCCTCCCCCAGGGACAACCGGTCACGCAGTAACTGCACCCCTTTAAGAAGAGCCTAAGGTGAAACAAAACCCAAAGAAAGAAGTCATCACATTTTGAAAATCCACAGGTTTCCCGGCGATATTAAGCATTTAGTATCGCGCTTTAACCAACTGCCCACATTTAGAAACACATTAGCAAAGCTGGTCAAGTAATAGACAGATGACATTTGTCGTAGGGTGGATTGAAGTTAACCACAAAAATAAAATTCTATTACCATTTCAGAATGTTCAATCTAAAACTGCAACAGCACTTTTGTCAGGATGGGGATTCTGTTTATGGGTGAATCCACTGCCCAGCCATCGAGAATGGCAACTGGAAGAGATTGGGTTTTTTTTTGGAACATGTGGCCTTAGCATTTACTCTTCATGCTGTAAATAATTAGCCTCAAGGACACCAACGAACATGCTGTGGGAAGAAGTATCATGGGGGTCAAAACTGGTGTCAGAACCAAGTCTGTTAAGGTTGCCAGACTGTTACCATGGCTACCAAGCTAACCACATCTCCTGGTGAAATGGAATATTTCTATGAAGGCCATGTGACTTTTTTTTTTAAATCAGAAAAACTTTATGCATCATCTTTTGTGATTTCCTGAGGCCTTCAGGGAAGTTGGATGAATTACTGAAAGACAGCTTTTTGAAGTTGGAAACTACTCAAGTTTGCTCTACCAGGTTTGTCTGGCTCCTGAGAGAGATGTTAATGGAATTAAGTTGCATTGCAGATGTCTGTATGAAGAAGTGTATGCGGCATTACATTTTAGAAGGGAATAATGCTCCAGGATTCACACCACTTTTTGAACCTGCATTTTTTGCTGCAAACAAGGTGTGTCAAGTGAAGATCTGGCAGCAGACACAAAGTGCTAACAGAGAACGTTAAGCATCGACGTTAATCGACAGGTGCTGGAAGCCCTTCAGAACCTCCCTTGAACGTTGTAATCATATAGAAGACTGCCCATATACTCAACATTGAAGGAGTGTTCTGCTACATGAAGCGTGACTGAACACATCTGAAAGACTTAACAGATTTGAAACAGGGTCACCAGATAGTCAACAAGCCCGGCTACAACTTCTTCCAATTGTCAGTGAAATATTTTGGTTGTCCTGATGTGGCAAATCAATCCTGAGGCAATGCTTGTCATGCAAATGAGCTCTCGTCAATTTATATAAACATTAGCATGGTCCAGCGGCCACACCAAGCCAAAATATTACTGAAAACAGAAAGATGAATGGTCTATTCAGTAACATTAAACTTGGTAAGGATTTGAGCAGGCTAATGGACGTCGATGGTACAAAACAGACCAGCTGCCAATGAGAAAGCAGCTTTTGGAAGAACAATGCACCTGCTCAGAAAACACAGCCAAGCCACGGAAACAGTGATTAGTATTAGAGTAGCCACTGATGTCCGCTTTAGTTAACATTGTGGAAAAGTTGAAATTTCAGGGCACAATTGCAGCTGGTTGTGGAGATGTTTGCACTCCTGTTGTTGCTTATAAAAAGATTTGAACTCAGCCCCTTCATGTGAGCTTGTCCCAGTATTGATCTCTACACAATTCCTACCTCAGGAACAGGTGCATTGATCGGATACAGTTTATTTTTAAGCTTCCTCCAACTACAGTAAAACTCCTGTTATCTGGCACCTATAGGCATGCCAGATAAGTGTATTTTCTGGTTGCTTGAGACTTACTCTTCCAATGCCTGACTAATACACCTGCATGAAGAATAAACAGTTTAAAAGAAAAATACTGCACTTACACTGAACAAACTTCACTTGCATGAATATATAAACCTTAAAGCATTTTTACTTTTAGTCACATTTTTTGAAAACATTTAACTATTGCTGCATCTCCCCCTCCACAGAGGCACCTGAAAGACGAACAATAACATTACAAATAATTATCACCATTTCCCCCCCCCCCCAATTTACAGGTAAAGCGTCTGACCGGAGTGACTACTAGGCAGGGATAAGGAGACATTTTAAGAGAGTCACCCCAATGGCGAGTGGCATCAACCAGCTCTTCATCCTGGGAGACGCCATTACTGTTTCACACCATTTATTCAAACAGCTGCTATGAGCAAAGCATGACCGAGGCCTCCGCTGGCTGACTATTTGCTCCCATCTTCACCAAAGGTTTACGTGTTACTTCAGAGAACATTTACTTTATATTTACATATTTTTACCTGTTATTTTATTTTTTATTTATTTTCATGTTTTCAATTTATGTTCCTCAATTTTTTTTCTGGTTACTTGAGGCTACCAATTGCTTAAATTCCAGATACCAGGGGTTTTACTGTACATCACAAGTTCACTCCAGACGGGTTACTGATCAGCTTCAGGCCCAATCCCATGCAGGGACCCAAAAGAAAGACGCGACTTTCCTTATCCAGGTAATAACAATTTGTGTCATCGAGTGATCACACTCTCCATGTTTCAGGAATCATCAGAAGGGGAAGGGAGGGGAGGGGGAGGAAAGCAGCAGAATCACACACACACACGTCCCTCACATATTATTAATCTTCGGGGCGGTTTGTCAGTAACACAGTCTCAGGTACCCACCAACTCCAGCCCAGCACCTCACCCCAGTCACTACAAGAATGCTCAGTTGACTTCATGGCCCCCTTACCTCTGTGCTACGCACCAGTTGACGGAGAGACTGCACGCGGAGACCAGGCAGCGAGTTTCCACAGGAAGAACTCCGTTCCAAAAGTGTCTGTTCAATGCAAAATCAAAACACATAACCAATATGAGGGAACGGTAAAATGACATGTGTACCATGAAGGTATTTTAATGAGCTCTGCACACATTCTCTTACCTTCTCAGGGATTTCTTTTGTATACATATAAAATAACTGTACAAGAAATGTCAAAACCTGCTTCACAAAATAAAAGTTTTAACATATCTACTGCTTTATCATGAAAGTGCTTTGAAAAGTCTTTCTGTGTCAAGGTAATATCATGCCTGTTATTCCTGAAATGCTTAGCAGATTAGGCAGTGTCTGTGGAAAGAAAATTTGTTTCATGTAAAAGACCCTGTGATCAGTAGAGCTCTCCCGACATTTCCTGTTTTGATTTTAGATTTCCAGTAGCTACAATTTTTTAAAAATTTTCATTTATTCCTTTGTTCTCTCCGTACCTTTTTTCTCCAGAAGCTTAACAATCAACTAATTTTTAATGAATTAAGGAGATCCTGTTGCCAGTAGTTAGGATGATGTAGGACGAAGATTGCAGCCAATACACTCATGATATTGACAGAAACAAAGTACAGTAAAACCCCTGGTATCCAGAATTCAAGCAACCAACAAAAAAAAAAGAAACCCAGGAAAATAGATTTTAAAAAATTAAAATAAATAAGAATAAAATAACAGGTTAAAAAAAATACAAAAGTTTAAAACTGTAAATGTTCTCTGAAGTAACACATAAACCTTTGGTTAAAATGGGAGCAAATATTCGGCCAGCGGAGGGCCTTGGTCAAGCATAGCAGCTGTTTGAATAAAATTGTGTGAAACAGCAATGGTGTTGCCCAAGGTGAAAATCTGGTTGATGCCGCTCGCTGTTTGTGGTAACTCTCTTAAAGTATCTCCCTATTCCTGCTTAGTAAGAGTCGCCCTGATCAGAGGCTTTATCTGTAAACTTGAGGGGAGTGGGGGGGAAGGAGGTGGTGTTAATTATCTATAAAGTTATTGTTCATCTTTCAGGCAGTTCCGTGGAGGAGGAGGAACCTGCAGATGCAGTGATGGTTAAATATTTTCAAAGAATGCGACTGAAAATAAAGTAAAATGTATATTCATGCAGGTGAAGTTTGTTCAGTGTTAGTACAGTATTTTTGTCTTTGTAAATTGTTTATTCTTAATGCAGGTGCATTAGTTAGGCATTGTAGGAGCAAGTCTCAAGCATCCGGAAAATATACATATTCAGCAAGACCAATCCCCAAAGTTTCCGAATCCTGAGGGTTATACTGTTCTGCAGATGCTGAAAAACTAATCTAAAAAGCTGGAGTTTCAATTCCATTTCTATTCCCTTGGGTGTCCATTGGTGAGGACACAACAGCACCTGACCTCAAGGATCTCCACACAAGTAAATTGGCTTTAACGTGTCAAACAAAATACTATCAAATCCATTACCAGACTGCAGAAAATGAGAGGTGGCTTTTGAATAGCAAAAATATTTTGCTAGACTTTCCTTTTACTTTAATTGATTTGTTTTAGTTGATTGATTAACAGTACATGCAGACAACAGGTTAAAGTGAACCAATTTCTACCCCAAAACAGTTTTGACAGCTCCATTTAATCTGATTGCAGAAACCAAAAGAAACAATCAAACTGGATTTAAAGCAGCTTCACCCATTAAAAGGGAAATAATGTTATTCCACAAGATGTAGCCTCCTTCCATTCTGTATAATTTTATGAAGAAGTTTTTGATAACCATTCTGTTTGAGCACAGCATTCCACTGAACGGCTAAAAACAACTGACAAGGTTGATCCCAAGTCACTGATCAGACTGTGAAAGCCCAGAAAGGATTTCCTGTTAAGGCAGAGGACAGTTGAGAATCGGGACAGTCTGCTGATATCCTACCTGGACACGTCGAGCGAGAGCCTGATGCAAGAAACAAAATATAGGCAGTGAGGAACACTCCATCACAATTTCCACTACGGTGATTGGACCATCAACGGAGAAATTGGCGACTTCGACCTGCAGCAAAAGGCAGAACAGAAAATGTTCTGAGTATACCTGATGGGATACATGCTATGAGGATATTTCCCTTGGTGGAGATTGCAGAAATATGGGGCGTGGTTTCTCAAATAAATGGGCATCCAATTAAATATGAATTAAAGAAGAATTTCTTCTTTCAGAGAATCGAGGCTCTTGGGAATTCTCTATTCCATGCAATCTAGAACAGGGGTGGCCAAACTTTTTTGATTGGGGGCCAAATACAGAAAAATACAAGCAGTCATGGGCCAAAACAAATATTAAGCCTGACAGTTTTTCAACCAGTTACAATGCACAAAAAAGTGTTTTTAGACCAGAAAACCCGTGCCGTCGAAAACTCGATTTCCTTGAAAATATCTACATGATACATATCTACATAATCTGTTGACATTACAGAAGTTTATTGATGTGCTCACATATTACATTGGGCATTTCTGCAAGAGCTGCTCTTAAATTTAATTTAAATATGATAAAATTCTTTAAAACTCTCATTCAAAAAAGCAGTGCAAATTGAAACGCTGGGTGCAAAATAAGAACAGGAGAAAAGATCAAGAAAGGGACAAGGCCGTCTCCTACATCCTCCACAACTCTCAGTGAGAACAGTTCATGGCCTGAACGATTCTGATGCGATGTGTAAATCTGTAGATAGGCTATTAAAATTAACAGATTCCTTGCAAGTCAAACAAACACACTTCCCCTTGACCTCTGTGAAAATGTATTCTTTTCCCTCACCGTGTCTGAAATTTGCAACACCTGTTGCTATTTTCCATCTTTTTGGCTCCTGCACGTTTAATCAACTCATAACATTTACAGCAATGAGTGACATTTCAATGGTCGGTCTAGTAGTTGTTCAAAATGGCGGTGACATCAAGCTTTAAGACTAAGAACAATGTATATACAGGGCAATTTATTGTTAGAGACTATGATCTCACAGGCCACTTAAAAAAAGGCAACGGGCCACAGTTTGGCCACCCTTGATCTAAAGTCATTGCACATAATCAAACCTGAAGATGAATTTTGACATCAAGGCGCAATGAGGGTCAGACAGGAAAGCTGGAGGGGTACGAGGAATTTGGGTCAGAGACTCAAATCTCTTCCTGAGGCCAGGGTGCTGCTCACGGACTGTCCCAACTCCTGGGAGTCAGGTCTCCAGTTTGATCAGACTCTCAGGGCCTCAGAAAGCATGACCCTTCTCTGGGTCAGTGAGGGGCAGGGAAGCTCGCGTGGGCAGTAATCCAGTCCAATGGTATAAATGTGAAAGGCTATACATTCTGTACAAGAGCAATAAGCCCAGTAAACCATGCAAAGTCAAACCATGACTTGAAATATTCCACCAATGATCAAATCCTGTGGCAACTCTGGTTTCCTGTTCTGCGCTGTTCAAACCTCGTAATGGGATATTGTGCAACTCCAGCATTCTGCCACATCACCAACCCTAACCATAAACCCCTGTTATCCACAATAGAACCGACTGGCAAAAAAAAGGAAAATTAATAAATAAATAACATGAATAAATTTTTAAAAAAAAGAGTTTAAAATTACAGAAGTAAATGCTCTGTGAAGTAACACATAAAACTTTGGTGAAGTTGGGTGCAAATATTCACCCAGTGGAGGGCCTTGGTCGGGCTTTACTCGAGGCAGCTGTTTGAATAAAGTTGTGTGAAACAGCAATGGCGTCGCCCAGGATGAAGAGCTGGTTGATGCTGTTGGGATGATACTTAAAGTGTCTCCTTATCCCTGCTTAGTAAGAGTCTTTATCTTTCTTAGTATATTAAATATATTAGCAAGGCTTTATCTGTAAACTTAAGGAAAGGAGGGTTAATTATCTATAATGTTATTGTTCATCTTTTGGGCGGCTCTGTGGAGGGGAGGAACCTGCAGGTGTAACCAAGATTAAATATTTTCAAAGATTGTGACTGAAAATAAAGTAAAATTGTTTAGCTTATATATTAATGCAAGTGAAATGTGTTCCATACAAGTACAGTGAAGTATTTTTGTCTTTTAAACTGTTTATTATTAAGGCACGTGTATGAATTAAGCATTGTAAGTCTCAAGAAACTGGAAAACTCGCTTATCTGGCATCTACCAATCCCCGTAGGTGCTGGATACCAGGGGTTTTACTGTACCTGTTTTGTGAGCATCCGGACACTGCTACCGTCTGGAGCTGTACATTGTACCACGGGGGTAGGCTGCATCGTCAGTGCCTCCATCTCAGAATTCTTAGACAGCAGCCATCGGAGGACATTTGACCCATTCTCTGCCGTGTTTCCTGGGGGAATAGGGAAAGAATAGGACCATATGATTCTGGAGGAACCCAGGAAAGAGCACCTTAAACCCCCAAATTCAGAAGATGTTGGGGCAATGGTTGTGAATAACAGCCAAAGTTCAGAAACCAAACCGTTATCTATTAAACATCAGGGAACATAACGTGTTGGGTGGGGAATGAAACATACCACAGTTTTAACTTACTGTGATGAAGTCTTCAGAAATACATGCCCCCGCTAATTGCCACTTCAAAGTGCAAAATTTATAAAAGACGGCAAATCCTTTGGATTTGGCATTATATCAAGAATCTACAAGTGTACAATCTGGCTCCAGGAATGACATCAATCTGAGATCTGAGACAAGTTGGGAAGATAAGCGGGTGTGCTCCCTGGGTTTGCAGGGGCTTTGACTCTACCAAGTCTAAAGTTCGAGGAGATCTACTTTCCAAACTCCAGGCGAGGAATCAAAGAACGAAACACACAAGTCTGCAGATGCTGTGATTGGAGAAATGCTGGAGGAACTCAGCTGGTCTTGCAGTGTCCATAGGAGGTAAAGGTGTATTACTGGCGTTTTGGATTTGAGCCTTTCTTGAAGGTATAAGCAAAAAGGAGGAAGGCATCTGAATAAAAACTAGAGAGAAATGGGGAAAGGCGATGGGGGAAAGGGTTGAAGAAAGGAGGGGTTCATTGGAAATTGAAGGAGTTGATGTTAATGCCATCCGGTTGGAGTCAAGGAGCCCTTGGACACTTGCTGGGCTTATTTGATCTATCATATGAGAAAAATAATATTATGCAGTTCGAACTAAATCCTATTATTATGACTTTCATAATGTTGTCTTAAACATACCAGTACCGGATAGGTTTTTTCGCTGTAAAAAAGAAATGGGAACAACAGTACATGCAATTTGGGCATCTACAAAAGTGAATACGTTTTGGGAAGAACTAAATCAGATATTAAATAAAATCACAAAAAAACAACATACCAAAAAAATCCAGAGATCTTTCTTTTAGGTAACATAAGAAGTAAAGAATTAGGCCTCAAACTGGATAAAGCGCAAAAAAGATTCATTATGATAGCCTTAGCAGTAGCAAAGAAATGTATAATGTCAACTTGGCAAATGGAAGAGAGCCTGAGAATACAGCAATGGTGCATGGAAATGAGTAAGTGTACTCCATTGGAAAAAATAACATATAATTTGAAAAATAAAATCCCATTGTTTGAACAAATTTGGGAACCGTACATGGAACATAACAGAAAGAGCTTGCCTCAGACCTCCATCTCCTAAAATGATAAGAAGGCAAAAATGGTTAGATTTAGTGTGTAAAAGTAGATGACACATTTTTCTTGTTTGTTTTTCCCTAGTGTGAAGATGTTGTTTTATGGTTTTATTGTATATGTTTAATATTTATTGGTTTTGGAGGGGGGTGGGAAGGGGAGAGGGAATGGGGGAAAATGTCACTGTGTATATTTAATGAGAAACATCTGTACATATTTTGGTTGATATGGTTCATAGTGTGATAATTAAATTTTTTTTTAAAACATGCCAGTACCGGATGATCTTCCAAGAATCTCCAGGAACAAAATGTGTGGCTGCAATCAGGAGGAAATCTATAGACTGAAAATTCTTAAGAGGCACAGTGCTGGGATGGGGTACAAGGTGCATGACAATGGAATGACTCCAAAAAGACTCACTTTTCACCCAAAGGAATGTAATTGGGAGAGATTCAAGAACCAAAAAGACACAGTGGGAAGTGGGAACAAGCTCCAGCAGGATACAAACTAAATCTATCCCGAGAAAATAGTTTCTTTTGCAGCAGACCTGGTTGCTGCAGCTATAAAACTGCACCACATCAAACCCATAACCTTCTTATTAAGACTTGTGTCAATGTGTGACCCAATTACAAGTGATATTGGACAAATTCATTCACATGGAGTTAGGACATAGACCAGAAACAACCTTGGTACAAAGCATAACAGCTCCAGGGGGTATTCCTGTTTCCCACAGCTGTGTCTAGGAAGGGGGCATTAATGAAGCAAACGCAATAGATGCTGTAATTGCAGTAAAAATACCAAAATGCTGGATGAACTCAGCTGGTCTATTCAGCATCTATAGGAGATGAAAGATATATTGCTGACCTTTCGGGCTACTTCCAGTGAAGAAAAATCAGAAAAAGGAAGAAGTAGGATATATCAGAAAGTCTCAGAATTCAAACAATGGGGGAGGAATCCAGACCGACCAAAAGGCGTTAATTGGGTGTGATAATGGTCTAGGTGGAATTGATCATGTCTGTGCAAAAGGAGACAGGACAAAAGGAGACAGGGAATGGAGAGATGATGGGGGAAGCACTAAATGAATGCACAATGAAATATTCTACAGTTGTGGTCATCTAACTACAGGGAAGATATCAGTAAGATTGAAAGAGGGCAGAGAAGATTTACTAGGGAGTTGTCTGGAACGGAGTTACTGGGAGGGGTTAAACAGGTTAGGACATTTTTCCCTCCTGGAGCGTAGAAGATTTGATAAGGGAATTTAAAATTTTGAAGGGGGATAGACAGAGTAAATGTAGTTGGCTTTTTCCACATGGGTTAAGGGTGAAAGGGGAGAAGTTTAAGGGGGAACTTCTTCACTCAGAAAGTGGTGGGAGGGTGGAACGAGCTGCCAGATGAAATGGTGGACGCAGGCTCAATTTTAACATTTAAGATGGATTTAGATGGATACATGGATGGGAGAGGTATGGTGGGTTTTGGACTGGATGCAAGTCAATGGGACTAGGCAGAAAAATTGTTCAGCACAAACTAGAATGACTGAAGGGCCTGTTTCTGTGCTGTAATGTTCTAAGTGGCATCAAACATGCATTGTGAACATTGCCCGTGCTCATCAGATGCATCTACAACCAGGACTGAACATTTGCTGGATATGCATATAAAACTGTGCAACATTGTGTATCAGCTGAGTTTTACTCTTGCTGTGCACAGAGATGCTGGGAGAACGACCAAACAGGCCGTTTAATTGGGTGGGGTGGCTGGCTCTGGGAAGCCAGGTGAGGAAGGCTCCCGGTCCCCGTTGGCCAACACTCTGAACCTCTCCATGCAAATCACGTGCAGACCACTGTGCTTGACTGAAGACCTGGTCACAAAACAAAAACCTTATAATGGCAAAGTCAGCTGCCACAATTGCAAGTGGCTCAAAGGCTCTTGTTAGATTCTTGCCTTCTCTGGAAAAAGTTCTCAAATGTTCCACTAAAAAGGTCTGCCAAAACCAGTAGCTCCAAGAATTTTAATTTATATTTAGACATACAGCACAGTTTCGGCTCACAAGCCCGTGCCGCCCAAATACACCCAATTGACCTACAACCCCCGTACGTTTTGAAGGGTGGGAGGAAACCGGACCATCCCTAGAGGAAACTCACAGAGACATGGGGAGAACATATAAACTCCTTAGACAACGCCAGATTCAAACCCGGGTCGCTGGCACTTTAACAGTGTTGTGCTAACCTTGCCGATCTTTTTGTCCTTTAGTTTCAATGCAAGAGACAATCAGACGTCTGAACATAGAACACTACAGCACAGTACAAGGCCTTCAGCCCTCAATGCTGTGCTAACATATATTTCCACCAAAAAAAGTGTAAAAACTAAAAACTAAGCACTACCTAGCTCATAATCCTTTCTTTTTCTTTTATCCACGTGCCTGTCCAAGTCTCCCAAATGTCCCCAATATTTTAATCTCTACCACCATCCCTGGCAATGCAATCCAGGCACTTACAACTCTCCGTGCAAAAAACCCAAACCCAGCATCTCCCCCACCGAACTCCTGAATTGGCCACGGTGAGAATCAAGGCTACGGCAAAAGAAGTTTGCCCTTCAGCCCACTCAAGTCCATGCTGCTTCCTCAGAGAGGAGAACCGCCTTCCTCAGTATAAATGCAATGAGTACCTGGCCAGACTGTCCTTGGCTTCCTCAGTCTCCGCTTTCACTTGGAGAACCTGCAGCGATTTGCAGCCAGTTCAGGAAGGGGGTGGGTCGTGACAAATCCTCAAAGTACATAGAACCACACAGGAAAGCTGCAAGTATCTGATTAACAAGGGGCAAGGAGGCAAAGCCCAAGGTTTGAACCAACAAGACCTCCAAAGTTATGAAAAAAATGATGCGGAAGAAAGCCAAGTCAGGGATGGAGGGGAGATTCAAACCACACAGCTGTGTCAAACAGGAATCAACAATTTTATAATTCTCCCAAACTGGTCAGGAGAGATGCAAAATTGTATATCGGTTAACTACGATACATCTCACAGATTGCACAAAAGGGCAAAATCTGCCAGGATCGTTGTCCGAAAAGGGTGCACAAAATCACAGGGGACCCCTTCCACCTGCAAAAAGCATCTTTCAGCTGCTCTCATCGGGAATGAGACATAGGAAGATCAGAACCAGCCCCACCCAGGCTGAGGAACAGCATCTTCCCTCAGGCAGTGAGAACGTTGAACGACTGAAGGAACTGCTCTCATTAACCCTCTGAGACTCATTAAGCCACGTTTATTTATTTATAGATGAATACTTGCCCTGTATGTGTATTGTTTGCCCATACGTGTGTTATGTCTGGTTGTACGTCTGGGTGTTTTATGCCAAGGACCAGAGAATGTTGTTTCGTGGGGGCTGCACTTGTGCAATCAGAGGACAATAAACTTGAAAATCAGGGCAAAGACTTTACAATTCGCACATTTCTCATTCTGACCATACAAATTATTCACTTTAGATTCAAAAGGGATGGAACAGTGCATTTTCTACAAGTTGCAAAGCTTTATGTGTTGGTGCTAAGAAAATTAGTGTCCACTTACCACAATCAAATTTTTTTAAAAATCCCATGAACAGGTCCAAAGGTTATTAAGTAAAACCCGAAAATCTGTAGACAAAGGCTATTAATTTGGCTTGAGAAATGTACAATATTACGACTAGATGAGTGGAGGGCTGACTGGAGGGGAAGCAGTCAGGGTATGGCTACTGAAGGTTCTTTTGAGGCTACATCTATTCTTGGTATTACATCTTTGAGAATGATGCACTGACCAGAGGAGCGAGTACATTGTAGATCACTGCCTTGACTTTGGGTTAAGTTACAGAAAATAGCGTGGTGGTGTTCTAGTTGAACAGTCGTTGCTTGAAAGAGAACAGATTGGGCCATTAGAGGGAAACTATGTCGGTTGCTTGAGGAAATTGAGGATTAGTATCAAGTGTGAAATTAAAAACATCTAGAGAGTGGAAAAGGTTCTTGCGCAAATGTGGAATAATGTTTCGTCAATTCTTAGTTTTAAATCTGACCTTGACAGATTAGTTTTAATATACTAATAGGGGATACATAGACCATAGATCAGCTGTGATCCTGCAGAATGGTGGAGGTGGGCCCAGCAACCTACTCCTCTGGCCAAGTTACTATTTATACCTAGTGTGATTGAAGTAAAACATTAGAGATTTTTTTTAAATTATAGTTCATCATGCAAGGTAAAGGTCCTCACCTGTGCCAACATCTTTCAGTGCAAACTCCGTCAGGTCAGAGGACAATTTGATGGAAGCTGTAAAAGGTCCAGCACTGATTCTATCTTTGCACAATCCACTGAAAGGATGACTGACCGTTTCATTACCTTTAATGTCTTTGCTCTCAGAGCACAAAGCAGAGTGCAAAAATATCTCCAATGCATCCGATGTGGTAGGTCTGCGATTCATTTCAATCGAACTTCCATGATGAAAACACAAGCAATCTAACAAATCAATAACACGAGTGTTTAGAGGCAGACAGATTCTATCGTTTTCTGAAGCTCTAGGGATTACTGAAGGTCCGGGAGAGAGAGGCTTGTTATTGGCTCTCCTCACAGTAATGCTACTCAAGTTATAATAGAGAAAGCACTGCACGGACACAGGAAGTGGCAGGAAACCATCACTCTCAGACTCCACGGGGACAGCGACCTCCATCTTCTCTCTGGGTGGAAGCTCATTGATGGGGAATGCATAAGTGAAGGCTGTGCTGTCCGACCCTTTCGTCAAAGCCAAGGTCTGGGTAATGAGCTGGACACAGAGAGACCACCTGTTTTCAAGGGGCCAGTCACTGAGGTTCTCCAAAATGCACGAAATGACCAATGAATCCTGGAGTAGGACCCGGTTCCACTTCGCAGTGATGTGGCAGCTGAATGCTTGTTTGGAAGGTGCCATTACTTTATCCTGATTGGACAACAGTGCACAGCATATGTTGAAGTCCTGGTTCAGCCCTCTGAGAGCCTTGTCTTTCTCCTGCATAACACCCTTCAAGGAAGTGATTCTGTAGGTGAATAAAACAGAACATATTAAATTAATCTCTTTCCTCCTTCTTTCCTCTAGATGTTGACTTCTGCTGGAAGAAAGTTCCACAGTGACTTCTGTTCCATTCCAAACATGGGAAGTGTCACAGAACAACTCAAGATGGTCAGTCATTTGCTTAGGAACAGTTCCTCCAGCAAGAGGCACTGTCACCTGAGGCTATGTACTCATTCAGTTAACTTAGGGATTTGTACAAATTAAACCTTGGGACTTCTGGATGCTCGTCTTTGCATAAACCAAGATGGGATTCTCAGTGTTTGAGGGAACTGGAAGCATTAATTTGAGAATCAACTCCTACCTGTCAGAGACATTGCTAATCCCAGAGAGAAGGTCCTTAATGCGTTGTCCTGCGGTGGCTGCCTGGAGCTTTATGGTGGGGACTGGACCCAGAGGGCGAGGCATGACGCACGCCATCACTTTCCCTTTCTCAGTCAGTGCTACTAAATTAATGTCACCTGGTCAAAGACAAACACAAAGTGGGAAACTTATTTCTGGCGACTCATGGGTCTACGAGATTACACACAGCTTGGAAGAAGGCAAGTCTCTGAGGCACACAGACCAAGCATCACAAAATCATTACTCAACAGCAAGAAGCCATTCAGTGCATACTTGGTTTTAATAACATCAATCTATAAAATCCCAAAACCATCCGATTTCTTCAATTACTTTTTTTTAAAAACACACAGTAAAATCCCTGTTATCCGGAATTTAAGCGACCACCAGTCTCAAGCAACCGGCAAAAAAAATCATGTAACTAGGTTAAAGAAATAGGGAAGTTTAAAATTGAAGCCCTCTATCGCTTAGTTCGTCAATCGTACAGAATGCAATCTCAAGCGATTGACAAATTCACTTATCCTATATCTACCAATCCCCATAAGTGCCGGATACCAGGGGTTTTTAACGAAATTGATTATTGTAACCATTCAGCACAATAAATAAATTCCCAAGTGATTCTCTTGCCCATCTCCTTAAATGTGTAGCCACCACATTCCATTAAATGCATTAATAAAGCACGCAGGAAAGGTTTTCAACCCACAGAGATGTGATCTTCGAGAGTGGTGAAATTTGAGCAACCCTACACAAATAGCAGGCATTATCCTCCACACAAAACTAGATGCAACTTCTGTGGTGACCATCAGTAAGAGATTTGGCTGTGCTTGAAATGAGAGCAAGTCAACGTGGCCATGGTCCAAGATAAGGGGAGACCACAAAATGTCCAGGTGGCACAACGCTTTCAGAACTGCCTCGGATAAATTCATGGTGGGGGAAAGAGACTAAAGGGAATTCAGGAACTACCCAGCAGATCAAAACAGCACGATAGAGAGTGGAAAATGGAGCAAGTGCAATTGGCCGAAATCGTGGGATTCAATATCCTGAGAGCTGCAAGGGTGCTTCCTCAAGTGAAGGATGGGATAGCGTGAGAGAGTCAAAGTCTGAGAGTGGGTTGAAGAGCTAAAGTGGCAGGTGGACAGGGAGTTCAGGGTGATTTTTAACTCAATCAGTGCTGAGGAGATATGTGGTGTTATTTTGACAAAAGAAAATTCTGCCAATTATCCCAGCGTCCTAATAATTTTTTTTAACCCTCATTCTCCTTGGCAACTGGTGAATGACGGGAGATGTGCTTTGTTTCAGGGGAGTTTCTAAGTGAAGTAGTTATTGGGAGTATGTGCTACAGACAGAGCCAGTAGCTAATAAAACAAAAAGAATTTCAAAGGGGAGAAGTTCAGTGTGGAACAGCCAGCACGGGAGCAGTCCAGTGCGGGAGTGAAGAAGCTTTGGCTCAACCCAGAGGAGGTAGTAGAGATGGAAGCGAGGGCGGTGGTGTGCTCCAGTTGCAGCATGTGGGAAATCTGGGACAGCACGTGTCTCTGATGACTACACCGGAAAAAGGTGCATCCAGCTGCAGCTCTTTACAGACCACGTTAGGGAGCTGGAGTTTGATGAACTCCATATCATTCGGGAGGCTGGAATGGGGGGGGGGGGGTTCCATAGACAAAAGCTATAAGGAAACAGTGACCCCTAAGAGGCAAGTGGCAGGTGACTGTTCGGAGAAGGAAGGGGTATGGGCTGTCAGTGCAGAACACCCCTATGGCCGTAACGCTCAGTGTAACCCTTTGGATAGAGCTGGAGGAGGATTACCTATCTGGGCCAGACAGCAACTTCCGTACTAATACACTGTGGTCTGCTCTGAGCCTCAGAAGAGAAGGGTGAAGTCAGGCAGGACCAATAGTCATAGGGGACTCGATAGTTAGGGAACAGAGATGAGATTCTGCAGTCGCAAGAGATTCGAGGATAGTCTCCCAGGTGCTCGGGTCCAGGGTGTCTCTGAGTGGTTTCAGAATATTCTTAAGGGGGAGAGTGAGCAGCTAGAAGTCATGGAACATATTGGCATAATACACAAGGCCATGGACAAGCATGTGAGTATGGGAGTGTGACACAGAACCTTCGCCCCGTCCGTTAGTGAAGAGACCTCCCAGAAGCCAAGCATTTCAATTCTGTGTCAACTCTCATACTCACATGTCAGTCCATGGCCTTATGTACAATCCCACAAAGACCACCCAGAAATTGGAGGAACAACACCTGATTTTCCGTTTGGGCATTCTCCAACCTGATGGCATTAACATAGACTTTTCCGGTTTCTGCTAACCCGTTTTCCTCTTCCTTTCCCCTTTCCAGTTCTCCTCCCTCCCTTCACCTCGCCATCCCTCCTCCCCTTGATCAGTGGTGTCCCCTCCCTCCCTTCTCCACCTATCACCTCCCGCCTTTGCGACCACACTTCCCCTCCTTACTCTTTTGCTTGGACGCCTGCTGAAACTTTTTCGAAACATCGGTTCTGTATTTTTACCTTTGCTATATAAAGGACATTGTTTGACCTGCTGAGTTTCTCTAGCTTTGTGTGTTTGTACTTCAACCACAATGTCTACAGATTTTGTCTTTTACTTGAGTGTATGGTGATGAAGGCGAATGTAATGTTGGCATTCATATCAAGAGGAATCCAAGGGCAGGGATGTGATGTTCAGGCTTTATAAGGCACTGGTGTGGCCTCACTTGAAGGGGTATAGTTTTGGGCTCCTTCTTTGAGAAAGGATGCGATGACTTTGGAGAGGGCTAGAGAAGGCAGGGAGTGAGGCTGGGTTGGGGTCATGACTGAATGGCAGAGCAGACAACAGACTGAATGGCCTTCTTCTGCTCCTATATCTTATGGTCTAATATCATTGAAATTGATAGATACACAAAATCATTAAGACACTGTTGTTTGTGGAAGGGGTGGCTTCTATATTCCTTCAATTATGAATGTACTTTCAGACCAGTGTACTGTGAAGTGTCTTGAGACTTTGTGCGAGAGATACAGCTACTACATTAAAGAACATTATATTGCACTCAATTATCATGAATGGAAAGCGTCATATGTGGAGAGAGAAGCAGAGTCAACATTACAGGCTCTCAGCACTGACCAGGCTAAACTAACCAGACTGATTACCTTCAGCAGTCGGTGAAGGTTTGGACATAGCCACAACCCCACAGATGTTCAGACTGACGGGATTAAGGATGGAGGGCAAAACTCTATCAGACTGGTCACTCCTCTCGTCGGACGTCCTGCCAAATATTTCTGAAAAGTTCTCACTACGAAGGAACTCGACGGCAAAGAAGTCCAAGCAAGTGCTGTAATAAAGAGTGCTGGCATGACAGCAGGCACTAATAACGGGGCCTTGAAGGTGGTACTCAACAAAACGGGGGGACCGAGTCTCTAGCTGAAGGCTGGACTTGATGATCACCACTTTGCCATCTTTCCCAATGACAACAATGCTGTTGGAAAATGGGGATTTGACTTTGGATGACTGGGGATCCTTATCGTCGATCGCCTCCTGCTCTAATGACAAAAGCCCGATGAAGACCACAGGTTGCTCCAGGTGCAGCAGCACTGTTCTTCGAGATGTGTGACCTTTGGCCTCCTGCCGGGTATACTTCATGGGCAAGAAACAAACCTGCCCATCTGGCAACCCGCAAAGTACGACGGGCGAGAACAGCAAAGTGGCATCCACGCTGAAGAGGAGACTGAAGAGAGAGGGCTCAAGACAGGGGTAGTTTTCACCACCCTTCAGTTTCTCAATAGGAGGATAAATACAACACAACACAGGTGGGCAACTCAGTGCAGGCAACTTTTCACAATGAGAGGCAAACTCTATCTCTTCAATCTTTTGACACATCTGGACCTCACAGCCAGGTCTTTGCATTCTGAAGGTTTTTATCTTCCATTTCTGTTCCTCCTCAGTCACCAACACAATGTTTTTGTCCAAACCAATAAAGGAACAGACTGTGGGGTCTCTGACAAGGCAGAGCTCCTCACCCACAGTACAGACTGGTGGCACGCACGACCCGGAGACACTCCCTGACTGGGGCAAGTTCTGAACTGCTGTCTCGCTGTCAAAGCTGAAAAAAAAAAGTACAGATTTTGTAAGTATGAAGCAATCCAATAAAAATCAGCTGCCAAATCTACCACCGGCTGTCACCCCATAAAAATCACACGGAGAGAACAGAATCCATCAAGTGTGCCTAATTCAGTGGTTCAAATGATTTTGCCGTTTGAAAAGTTTTTGGAGATGAGAGTGGAACTGCAGGCAAAGATCAGAGATTCACTGAAGAATGTGTTCTGTGCGAATAGTGATGGAGGAAGTAGGCAAGAGTCTATAATAGAGCTGAGTGCCCTGGAAGTACGTCGACCCCAAAAGGAAGATGCATTTCGTGCTTCTCACTAAAAGAGGATCCAGGTAAATGTAATGCAGAATCTATATTTTTTTTCCCCCTAAAACAGGTGTTCATTTGACCTGCTTATATTTCCTCTATTTATTTTTTAAATTTAATTTTAGCACTGGACGCAAGCCACATAAAACAGTTCTTCGGAATAGAATTACCGTTGCCTTGCTTCCCAGCTGAATTGGACATACTGATCTTTGTACTTTCTTGAAACCCTGATGGCAAAACAACCCACTAAAACAAACTATGGGATAAGGTCGGCTGCAACAATGGTCAATGCGACGACAGTTGGTCAAAACGCTCAAGGTTCAAAGGGGCACAAGAAACAGCTGGGCCTTGAGCAGAGTAATGAGGAAGTTACGGTTTGTCCGAACAATGTAAGTGAGGAGAAGGGAAGGCGGCTGAATTCAGTTGTTCTCCAGGATGACCCTCAATTAGTGAGTGGATCTGGTAGAGCAAAATCCACCAGGCACGTACTGCAATGCAAGTAGATTTGGCAATGGTTAGCAAACGAGTTGTGCACCAAATCGGCTTGTACGTGGGCAGAGTAGTCAGGAAGCAAATTGTGCGGACACAGGTGTAGAAGGATGCTGGTTTTGAAAGGTGGGGGGGTGGGGGGGAGGGAACGTGGATAGTGAGGGGGTAAAGAGAGATGGTAAAAATAGTCTCATCCTACATTGGTGGCTAGAGACACTGGGGATGGGAAGATGAAGGGGATAACTCTAAAAAGTGGAAGAATGGTTGTGAGGAAGAGGATTAAAAATAATGGGAGGATGAAAGATGAAGAAGCAAGAGAGAATGAACACCAGGGAAAAACTTTGGTTGAGGCTTGGTGAGGTAGCCCAATCCCCATCAGAAAGGAGGGGTACAGAATGGGGGAAGGGCATGATCTGGAGGCATGCAGCAAACACTAGAGTCCGGTGGACCTGGTGACAGGCTTCACGAAAAGGCAAGATACCAACTTCCATGACTAAAGTCACAACCTGATAGAGGTCATCAATCCAACCATCCCCACGATGTTATGGTGCCAGTGGCCGGGATTCCAATCCAGCGCTGTCTGCAAAGATTTGTATGTTCTCCCGTGTCTGTGTGGGATTCCTCCGGGCACTTTAGTTTCCTCCCACCTTTCAAAACGTACCGGAGTTGGACGTCAATTGGGTGTAATTGGGTGGCACGGGCTTGTGGGTCAAAAGGGCCTGTTACCATGCAGAATTTCTAAATCACTGTAGACAGTAAACAGGTACAATAATCTGGATGCTGGCAACGCTGGGCTAGCAGATTTTCCAGACAATTGGATGTTATTCTTATCAGTACCAAGCATACTTTAATTTCAATATTTTTAAAAACAAAATGTGATGCCCAATTGCATAATTTTTCCAGTAATCACACCAAGCAATTTGGACCCTGGGTCCAGCTCTTTCTAAACACTTTGCTTATACTCTGGACTGATAAGCAAGCCAGCTGCCATCTTGGATTTCTGAACAATCAGACACTGAATTGCCATAGTTTTACTGAGAGAAATGCAGACTAGTCGCGCTTATTATCATCTGATTGCACAAGTACAACATGGCAAAACAGCGTTTTCCAGTTGTCTGTGCAAAACACAGACACACAACCAGACAAAAATACACATGCAGGACAAGTATTCATGCATACAAATAAATAAATATGGTTTCATGAATACAAGAGTCTCTGCTGGATAGAGTGAGCACTTTCTTTGGTTTGTTTAACATTCTCACTGGCCGTGGGAAGAAGCTGTTCCTCAGCCTGGTGGTGCTGGTCCTAATACTCCTGTATTTTTCCCTCGACGGGAGCAGCTGAAAGATGCTGTGTGCAGGGTGGAAGGGGACCTCAATGATTTTGCGGGCCCTCTTCAAACAATGATCCCAGATTATCATGTCAATGGGTGAAGGGGAAGGTGGAGGGAGACTCTCTGCCACTCTTATGGTCCTGTGGATTGACCTCCAATCCATTTCTCTGCAGCAACCATATCACACTGCCACACAGCCGGTCAGCGCTAGGATGAGTATTCCACCAGCAGTGTCTAAAGGAGTGGTGGTAGAGAGAAGACTGACTAGGAAATGGAGAGGTTGTGAAGATTAGTCTACAGAGTGAGAGTGTGGCATGGGTACACATAAGGTAGCACTGTGGAGGTCCTCAATGGACACACCCCAAGGAGAATCTACATAAGCAGCAGGAAAGTAGTGAACAGGGATGGGCGTGGAGAGGGATTAGAATCAGCAAAGCACCCTGAAAACTGAAACGTGACGTCAATGGGTAACACGATGGGGAAGGAGTGTCAGATGCTGGAGGCAGAGATAAAAATGAATGATTCAAATTATAGTGGGTATAGCAACAGCCAGAACAGATTGTTCATGGGGAAAAAAAACACCGGAAGCATCCGAGTGACGACAAATTTCTTGTGTAACTATGGTATGTGCTCACTACATTTTCACTGAAGTTACAGCTCCACCTTCTGTTCCAACTCAAAAGAAATCGGACTTCTGAGCTGCTTACAAGAAGAAAAGAAGATACATTGAAATTTCAGCTGTCACCAAATATTTAGATTTATTTTATTTCATTCCATTTATTAAACAAGTTTCAGAAAGACACCATTCCTTTCTCAACCAGACGGAAAAGTTAGTCAATTTTAATAAATTAAGTCTCATCTCCCGACACAGCTGTATCCTTGCTGATACCGAGAAACAGACATTATAACATTCTGGGCATAGAGGTCAGTCTAGATGAGATTCCTTTCTGAAGACAGCTGCAGTTTACAGCTATTAAATATTTTATGGTACAGATTTTATTGAGAGCAGAAAGGATTCTCCAAAACGCTTTAACAAAAGGACTGCTTTTGATGGTAAAAGACATTTAAGTTTTCCCTGTGATTTAATGGCGGCAATTTCAAACTTGTGCATTTAAAGTTCTAATGAGAAAATTAATGCTGATACTTGTCAAAATATGATCAATGATTTTGACAATTTAAAAAGTTTCTGCTGTTACCCCATGCTCTGGCAACCCATTCGTAAACTTCAGTATAGAGTCTGTTACCATGCAGAATGTCTAAAAAATGTCTAAATAATTGTAGACAGTAAGAAACAAAAAGGTAATCTGGACCTTGGCAACACTGGGCTAGCAGATTTTCCAGACAATTGGATGTTATTCTTATCAATACCTAGTGTTCGGATGGGGTGAACTCATAAGTGCCGTTCTGCATCCATTCCTCCCATTCTGATCTGCTGAACTTCTTGAATGGAAGATTAATGGCAATATCGAGTGGCTGCAGTTTACGACAGCCCACCCTGCATTATTGCAATGTGGGCGCCAACAGGATTTATTGTCTTTTGTGTTGAATTCTGTTTGTGGACTGCAATGGAATCAAACATGAATAACAATTTCTTTGAGAAAAAAAAACAGCCCTGGTCTTGCCCTGTAACAGGTGATAGTGAGTCAGGCTGATAATTTATCTGCTCATACATCATATTGTTTTTTGTGACTTTTATACGACATATTATCAAGATGCTGGACAGGACTGACTAATACTACACCCGCGCGCTATACGAGTGGAAAATAGGGTAGGTAGCCTCTGTTGGGAATTCAGTGGTTTTGTGATGCCCCTATAGAAACTGTCTCATCTTTAATCCAGGTTAATTTAATTACTTGAAATTAAATTTCCCACCTGTTGTGGTGGGATTCAGACATGTCTCTGAGTCAACAGTTCTGCCTTCCTTCTATTGGTCCATAATTTCCAAGCTACCAAACCCTTGCATTTCACAAGCTCTGGAACAAGCCCTACCCACAAAACGTCCCAACATTACCATAATCTTATTTCAGAATAAAAGGGCGTCAATGTAAAACAGATGTGGAAAAATCTTTTCCATCACTTTTTCAAAAATATGCTTGAGTCATTTAGAACCACTCTTTACCAGCCAATCCCAACAACCCACTGCCTAAAATAGGTGTTCATGTCACCCTGGAAGGGGCTGTGGTTCTCTTTTGTGCACCGTAACACATTTTCATTCAAATAATGCAACGTAACTGGAGGTGACAGACACAACCGTGAATCAGTCGAATATTGCTGGTAGTCACGCTGCTGTCACTGGGAAGGTCTCAAGTGGTGGCTTGAAATCAATGACCACCATCTGTGCAAATGCAACAGCAAGAAGACCAGCACATTTTTTAAATTATAGTCAGCAATAAACATAACCACCTCCCAAAGTTTGCTGATAGAAAGAGGCTTTGTAAAGATAACCCTTTGGACTCCGCGTCCCTATTTTCTGGGACCACCAGCAACCGCATATACTCCATGTCTGCCCTATCTATGCCCACTGACCTCACTTCCATAGCAACCTGTGGCAACAAGTTCCACAGACTCTGACTAAAGAAATTTTTCCACATCTGTTTTAAATTGACGCCCTTTTATTCTGAAATGATGCCCTCTTGCCCTAGAATCCCCTACCATGGGAAACATCTACTCTGTCCAGGCCTCACTCATCCCTTTATATCCCTCTAGCGGGTAGAGTCCAAGAGCCGGGACTTGTTCCTCTGACAATAGCACGATAACAAACTCCATGTACCAGGCCAAAAATCTAAGGAGAATAACGTACAGACGTGCTGTGATCACAAGGCTATTGTTTCAGTGGCATTTGCATCACGCTGAATGACAGTGAGCGACTTCATCGAATGTCTCCACCTTTAACAAACACTGTTGTTTTACTAAATCATGGAATTCATTGGATGGTGGGAGAGCAGCAAAAATCATTGAGGATCCACACCCCCCAGCACACTCTCAGTTCTCGCTGCTGCCATCAGGAAAGAGGTCTAGGTGCCACAAGACTTGCACCACCAGGTTCAGAAACAGGTCCTCCCCCTCCACCATCAGACTCCTCAACAAAAAAACTCATCTCGGACTCATTTAAGGACTCTTACTTGGCACTTTTTGTTTTCTCTCTGTATTGCACAGTTTCCTTACGTTTCTTTATTTGTTTACATGTGTACATTGAGTACAGTTTTTTTTTGCACTGCCAATAAGTGGTAATTCTGCCTTGCCTGCAGTAAAAAGAATCTCAGGGTTGTATGTGATGTCATGTATGTACTCTGACAATATATCTGAAATATGATACAACAGCAAACAGTTTAATGCAATTTTTAAAATCTGACAGATACAAGACTCTAAAAGTATGTAACTGCACTGATTTAACACAGCTTACTACCAAATAAAGAATACGCTCACTTGTTTCTTTCATGAAGTCGACTTTCTATTTTATTCTTCACTGCATTCTTCAACTCCCCAAACACCACCCAGCTAAACTCCCCTGACCCTCACTCTCCTCCTCCCACTGATGAAGATAAGTACGTGACTGCATACATAAAGAATGCTCAAAATCAAATGTGTTCGAGCTTGTTTGATGATATACATTAATATCTATAGAAATTTTACCATGATATTGTGACACAAAATGCTTTTTACCTGCTCTTCTGGTTTAAAAGTACGAGATATACTCCACCATCTTCACACAGCACAAACAGCCGCTCTCCTCTCCTGTCCACCTCCACTTGCCACACTGTTTTGGGTAACCTATACACAACCTACCAACACAGAACATAAAAGAAAGGTGTTTAATCTTTACCCTGCATCTTATCCAGCTGCTATTTCCTACAGTTTCTCATGGATCCACCTGTCACCTCAGTAGGAAGAAACACGTATTCCATGCACATTTCACAATCTCAGGACACCTTGAAGATCTTTCCAACCAGTAATATTCTTTCTGAAGTAAAACTGTAATGAAGGGAAATTGTGGCATCTTGCACTCAGCTTCTCCGTGGATTGTCACCTTATCGTGGAGAAGCTTGTGCAGTCCTGTGATACCAAGAGTGAAACCCTCCTGGCAGGGTCATCCATGGTGGTAAGGTTGAGGTCCCTGACAAAGAACAATCCAACCAAGTCATCAACAGGCAGTTGAAGTTACTCTGAACTCAACGTGAAGGTGGACGAAGCTGCAACAAATCCACCATCTCCAATCGTTGTGGTTTTTGTGCCATTGGAATTGGTTGATATGTGAAGTATCATGTGCTTCTTGGACATGTCCACAATAAACAATACACGCACCGACGTCTTCGCTCTGTGGATCAAAGGCCATCATCCTCCACTACGAGGGATAAACAGCCACGACTCAGCTAGCAATACTGCACAACTTGCATCCATCTTCCCTGCTGAACTCTGTGCCAAATTCAAACTTATTTCTTCTGATGTGCGTTGGCTATTAACCGAAATCATTCTGATCAAAAACAGCAAGGCCTTTTGTGTGATGAAATTGTCAAAAGTTTTTTTTATTTAAATTAGCTGGCTCAGCCAGCATTCCAGGATGGTGGTGATTAAAGAGACTGTGGGGCACACCTGAATTTGAGAAAATAAAACAAGATAAAACCTTCCTCTGGATGGCAACATGCCCCCCAACCCCATGTAATCCCAGGGCAAAGGCTCGTCCTGCTCCATTCAACCCTAAACAATAGCAGCAAGGATATAGAACACTGACACCAGATCAGATCCCTTGTAAGACCCTAGTAATGATTCTTGATAGTTCAGATTTATTCTCGCATTATACACGGTACAGTGAGAATCACTCAGCCACCTGCAATGTCCAAAAAATGAGTTGCTATAAATTTATCAGGGAGTCTAATTTATTTGTAGGCTGGATGTGGAGAATATACTTCAAGTCCTAGGCAAATTTATTTTCATCTGATTGCACAAGAACAGTGTTCTCTGGTCCTCAGTGTAAAAAAAACATGCATACACATAACCAGACGTAACATACATACATACATACAAACAAATACATATGGGGGACAGGTATTCATATATAAATATTGTTTCAGAAATATGAGTCTCAAGTGGTTAGTGTAAGCAGATCCTTTGGTTGTTCAGCCATGAGAAGCTGATCCTCAGCCTGCTGATAGTCCTGTATTTCTTTTCCAATGGGAGCAGCTGAAAGATGCAGTATGCAGGGTGGAAGGGGTCCTCAATGATTTTCTGCACCCTCTTCAGACAACAATCCCAGTAGATCACATCGATGGGGAGGGAGAATTGATTAGTTGGTCAGTAATTCAATCTCTCCTACTCCACTGAGAACCCTACCACCTTGGGACCTTTGTTCCATTAAGGGCACCACATAACTCCAAAGCTGATTATAAAATCAGCAAGTTTCTAATTGGTGGAAAAAGTAGAAAACAAATAAAGCATTTCTGTGCAGCGGGTGATAGTCCAGCTGCTGGAACCGAGTTGCAGTAGGTAGTAAAATTGGAAGGGCAATCAGAACGGTGGACAAATCCTGCATATTAAATGCAATTTCTTTTTCTTTGGCTTGGCTTCGCGGACGAAGATTTATGGAGGGGGTAAATGTCCACGTCAGCTGCAGGCTCGTTGGTGGCTGACCAGTCCGATGCGGGACAGGCAGACACGGTTGCAGCGGTTGCAGGGGAAAATTGGTGGGTTGGGGTTGGGTGTTGGGTTTTTCCTCCTTTGCCTTTTGTCAGTGAGGTGGGCTCTGCGGTCTTCTTCAAAGAAGGTTGCTGCCCGCCGAACCGTGAGGCGCCAAGATGCACGGTTGGAGGCGAGATCAGCCCACTGGCGGTGGTCAATGTGGCAGGCACCGAGATTTCTTTAGGCAGTCCTTGTACCTCTTCTTTGGTGCACCTCTGTCACGGTGGCCAGTGGAGAGCTCGCCATATAACACGATCTTGGGAAGGCGATGGTCCTCCATTCTGGAGACGTGACCCACCCAGCGCAGCTGGATCTTCAGCAGCGTGGACTCGATGCTGTCGACCTCTGCCATCTCGAGTATTTCGACGTTAGGGTTTACTTGGGTGACTTTTACACGAGACAAGAGGTCTGCTGCAAATATCCATCTGGCTCTTGGTTGGCAGACCTACACTAACTAGGGCCCTACAATTCCAAGTTATCTGCCATGTGAGGAAATGGAAGTGGTTACAAATTGTTCTTCCTTGACCTTGAATGAGGATGAAACTATTCAATGAAAATCGATCAGCTGATAGAGCGAAGTGCAGGGGTTGCTTTAATAATTTGGAGTACTGTTTATTTTCTACGACCTACCCAGTGATATCCCAAATCAGGCAGTGTAACAAACTGCTCAGCCCATGACACAGAGAAGTCCATTGAAAACACCCCACTGACGTCGGTGGAGGTCCAGGCACACCCGTCATGTCACGGGGCGATCCTGCCCTCGCTTGCACGCCTGTCGTGTGCGGGCTTGTGCAAGACAGAGCAGCAGCGCAGACCAATTCCCGCCTGTGATGTAACAAGGCGAGTAAAGTAACAAGCTGCCCGGGGGGGGGGGGGGTTCCCGATGACGTCACAAAGCCCGGGAGAGGAGCCACCGATTGACAGCTGCCACTCACCTCCAGGGCTCCGCCGTCCACATAGACGTAGACAAACTCGGAGCGGTTGCACACGCAGAGCCTGGGTGGGGAGCCCAGCCGATGCACGGATCCACGGGCGCCCCGTTCCCCTCCGCACCGCCGCACCGGCTGAACTTGGTCCCAGTAACAAATCGCTTGAGCCCGGAATCCCGCCATCGCCGGTCCTCCAATCACCCCTGTGAGCTCGCCTCCACCAATCAGGAGCTGGGGATGTACGAGTCGGCAGAAAGGTCCGAAGTGCAAAAAAGCATCCGAAATATCTTCTCTGTGCCCAAATGTTTTCTCCTGCAAATGCAGTCACTGGGAAGGAATGGCAAAGCTCGTTGGAAATCATTTTGCAATCAGCAAATGATTTGGTATAAAAAGGAAGGTGTCCTTCTTGCTCTGCGCTTGTCTGTATAGTGGGAATTTAAACACTGGGCTTCAGAATTTATTGTCCTTCAACAGAGCAAACATTATATAAAGCACCTTACAGGTAACAGACACAATGCAACAGGGCCATCTGAAAACAGGTCTCGAATTCGCAATTTTGTCAGGTATTACAACTGCAGGTATTATTTCCACTTTTCAGCTCTTCTACCTTTATTCCTTCAACTGAGTGAGAGCAGAGCTGGAATAAAATACTGTCTGAAATGACTGTCACGTGTGACAGATTATGTTATATTTTAACGTTTTAGAGGAGATCAATTGTGACCATATAGGTCTCACACAGACACAAACACTTCAAAACAGATCTCATTTAAAATGCTGGAGCTCGGCTCAAGCCAGACTGTCCAGGCTCCGAGAGCCTTTGCAAAAATGCCTGTAGAAACGTCATAAGTAGGTGTTGATTGGACAGGCTGTGGAGTAACGGATTATCGTTTTGGAAAGCAACAGATGAATGGACTCGGAAGATTGGGTCCGGTGCTGCAGTCTATCTGGATGCAGTTTGCTGTTCTGAGAGGGTCATGTGGTTTTCTCAGAGAGAGAGAGAGAATTCAGTTCTACAATTCAGCAGCCACAGCTGGGATTGGAACAGGACAAGCTGGCAAGCTTGTGGAAAACCCCCATTTTGAAAATGAGTTGTGAGTTCTTAGTTCAGCCTGTTCAAAGCCTTTGTGGTCCATCCAAGAGAAGATGGCTGGCTATATAATGTTTCACTTGAAATAAGGAAAACAGAAAAGGAACTGTGTGGTGAGCCAAAAGAAAGGGGCAAGTTTCTTCGGCAAGACCCTGAAGTGGCTGATCGGATGGAATCCGTTGGTGCCCAACGAGCCACAAATCTCTCTCTGAAAACCGACAAGAACCTTCCTGAGCGGTAACCCTTTACCTTTCAAGCACCAAAGCCTGGTGAAGATTCATAAAGGTTAGATTCTGTGCACAGTAGAAGCATTGCCTGATACCAGTGAACTTGGAGGAGTGAGAATGAGATTGGACTGTGAATCAAAGAACTTTTCTGAACTTATATACACATTACATACACGAACAGTTAGAATTAGAAGGGGGTTAAATTAATAAGTTAAGTTTGATCTTGGTGAATTTCTATTGCTGCTGGATTTTGGGGTCCTCTGGGTCCATAACAGTATCTGAGTAATTGAACCTGCTGAAATATAGTTCCATTTATCATAAACAAAGGCGAGTTGAGTTATCGAGTTGCTGATACGGAGTTCATTTTCACCAGGACGTAAGAAAATGTGACCTCACCTGACCTTAAAGGGCAAATACCACACATCACAAACTTTGCAATGGAAATTAATATCGCATAGAGATGGAGCAAACATGTATATAGTACAAACAACTCAGCAAGTCAAGGTTACACTGAGGAAAGGCTCAGGCCTAAAATGTTGGTTCCTTCCCTCCTATGGACTCTGTAAGACTGGTCGAGTTCTTCCAGCATGTGTTTTTACTGCATCCGCAGATTTTCGTGTTCCACTGGGCTGGTATGATACAGAATGATAGTAGTTATCATCTCAACATCTATCCAGGATTCTGCCCATTTCCTTTGGAGTTATGAAGCCGTGCACATATCGAGTCAATGAGGTACGATTAAACAACTTTTTCTTTCTGCCCACATACCCACCTTCAGCAATCCCTTACTGATCACAGAGCACCGATGACATCGGGATTGCTGAAGGTGGAATGTGATTGGAAAAGAAAAAGTTTGAAAACCACTGGCATAGAGGGATATGGGACTAGCTTTGTCAAGTTGACTGAAGGCCTGTTTCCATGCTGAGGAACTCTGACTGAAATAGGGTCTCGCTTTGGTAAGAGGTTGGGAGGAAGGAAATAAACAAGGTGCTTGTCAAATCTTCATAAGAGAGCAGTTGATGGGTTTAATAAACAACCAAACCATTAAGAAGGGAATTCCATGGGAGGAAAACAAGCAATGCTGTGATTAATGCAGCTTCAGTGACCCTCCTCACTCCGTGATGAATGGATCAATGTTACAGGTCTATGTGGCTACTTCCTAATTAACTCCAGTCCTCTTGGCATCCTATTCCCTTTTCTTCACCCTACTAAAATTTCATTAAAACAAAGAAAGCCTGTGAAAAGCTCTTGATGATGAATGCATGTTTTAAGAAACAGTTTGCAGGCTTGATTCACAATGTGTTTTCCTTCAGAAGCCTGTGAAAAACAGCTGACTAGGATGGTTCTTAGTTATAATTTTTTGGGGTGTTTCTGCGACAATGACTTGTATTTAAATACTTCTTGTCCAAAATATTGAATTGTTCCATTGTCATGTGTACAGTAAAAAGCTTTGTTCTGCGTGTTATCCAGGCAAGTCAACTCAGGTACAAAAGCCGTTTGTGCAAAAATATCAAATGAACAAATAAAAATACAACAATGTAGAGAGCAGAGTTACACAAGTCAAATAGTGCAAGGTGGAGAGAAAAATAGAAAACCAGAGTTAAAACAATAGGGCAATGGCACCCTATTTTGCCAATGTGAGATCCATTCAAGGGTCTACATGGGACATTTTGATAAGGTGTGTGCATGCAATTAAATTATTCAAGGAACAGGGAGAAAGGAAAGATAAAAGCAATGAAAATACAGCCCAGGAGCATGCAGTGTGAAATCCGAGCCGGCCGTCCAGGGTGAACTAGTATCAGGGATGGGCAGATCAGCGAGGCAAATTGCCAGGGCAATGGGGAATTTGTTCATAGACAGGCAACATGACAAGCCCATGCACCAGAAATAGAGAAGTTGGAACACGTTGTCAAGGACCTGGAAGAGAGACGACTGCATGTTGCTCAATTGAAGCTCAAAGGGCTGTGCACAGTGGAGTAGGATCAGGGATGGAAAGTGTGAGGGATGTTAACCACCCTTAATGCTCAAACAGAACTAAGAGAAAGGTTGGTACTGAAATGGGCCTTGCAGGCTGGGGACCAAGCCGACCTTGTAGGGCAAAGCCAGAGGTGGAGGGTGAACCAGTAACAGTGATGGACAGTTCGGAGAGCCACTTCAGCCAGGAACAGTCAATGGTAGGGGGTTGTCAGATGAAAGGGGTGGGGGGGGGTTGATAATAGATAGTACCACATGGGATGTCTGGGTGATGAACCATTGAACTAGACATGGATTACCAGGAAAGTCTTATCAAGGACCTGGAAGAGAGACATCAGTGTGCTGCAGAATGGAAGTTCAAAGGGTGATGGGCCAGCAGGCCTGGAAGAGTGAACCAGGTTCAGGGATGGACAGAGTATTGAGGATACCAACCAAGTAATGTGCAACAGTAATGGGCTGGTAGACCTGAAAGGAAGACTGATGTTTCACGGTGTGGGGCGAGTCCCGAGCGGACCATGCTGGGCGGTGAACCTCTAACAGGGATGACCAGATTGGACAGGAAATTTAGCCTGGAATGGGGGGGCCATCGTGAATGGGGTTGGATAGTGGACTGAGTGATGTTACGACATGCAGGGTGACAAACTAGTGCAAGCAGTATGATTAGCCGGGAATAAGTTGTCAAGGGTAGGTAAAGGAGTCGCTCAATCAGTCTGGAAGGGCTGTATGAACCATGTGCATTGAAGCAGGAACAAAGCCGTGATGCTGAAGCGGACCTGAAAGGAAGACTGATGCATGGGCGGACAGCATGGGGTGAGTCCCAGGGGTGAATCAATAATAGGACCGGAGAGATTGGACAGCCAATTCATCCAGTAACGGGCCAATGTAGAATGGGGTTTGGTGGTGGACCTAACAATGTTCAGGCGTGCAGGGTGAGGAGAAAAGAGTGGTGCTCAATCAAGCCTGAAAGAGGTCCTTTGAACCATGTGGATGGAACCAGGCACAGGGGTGGACTAAGCTTAGAGGGTAGTATCCAAGTAATGCACTGCCTTCATGCTCAAGCAGGGGAGCAAAGCGAGGAGCACGATCAGACCCGAGATGGGTGGCTAGGTCGACCTGAAAGGGAAGAGACCAAGCGGAGAGCTGAGGGTTAAGGTGGAGCGGTCCATGTTGGGTGTACCAGTGACAAGGATAGGCAGATGGGAGAGGAATTCACCTGGGAATGGATAGGGTGCCTGGTAGAGGACATGGCGTCGTGAGGATGCTCAGGGTGGTAAGCCAACACAACCGGCGTGGTCAGGGAAGGACCTGGAAAGTCAACAGCAGTGTGGTGCTCTGGTGGATATGAAAAAGGTGATGGCCAGCATGTGGCATGAAGCAAATCGGGGCCACAGGTAGATAGAGCGTGGAGGGAATCTAACCCAGGAATGTGCAGCAGTACTGGAGAGTAACATGGTTGGCAAGGGACCGGAATGTGAGGACAAGTCTGTTGGAATTCTTTGAGGAAGTTACGAGCAGGGTGAATAAAACAGTCAGTGGATGTTGTTTACTTGGATTGTTAGAAGGCCGTTGACGAGGTTCTCCTCATGAAGCTGCTAAACCAGATAGGAGGCCATGTCTTAAAGGATAAAATATGTACTGACTTGCACAGAGGGAAGAGTGTGAAAAAAGGGAGCCTTTTCTGGTTTGGCTGCAGTGACGAGTGTAGTCCGCAGGGTTCAGTGTTGGGCCTGCTACTTTTCACTTTACATCTTCATAATCTGGATGACAGAATTAATGGCTTTGAGGCCAAGTTTGTAGATGATACAAAGATAAGTGGTGGAGCAGTTAATAGGACATAAAACATTACAGCACAATACAGGCCCTTCAGCCCACAATTTTGTGCCGACCAATATAAATTTATTCAACAATCTAACCCTTCCCTGCTTCACATCCATAACCCTCTATTTTTCTTGCATCCATGTGCCTGTCAAGGAGTCTTTTAAATGTCCCTATTGTACCAGCCTCCACAACCACCCTAGCAAAGCATTCAAGGTACCTACTGCTCTTGGTCTCTTAATACTGCTCTATTAAGTTATCTCTCATTCGTCTTGGCTTCAGAGAAAGCTCTAGCTCTGTTATCCTCGCCTGATAAGACATGTGATCCAAACCAGGAAACATCCTGGTAAATCTCCTCTGTACCCTCGCCAAAGCTTCCACATCCTTCCTGTAATGAGACATCCGGAACATTTTCCAGTGTGGTTGAACCAGAGTTTTAGAGAGCTGCAACTTTACCTCACAGCTCCTGAACTTAATCCTCCAACTAATGAAGGACAGCGTACCACAACCCTTTTTAGCTACCCTATCAATCTCACAACATTGAGGAACCAGGGTGGATGCCGAGGGACTTGGACAGGTTGGGAGAATGGGCAAACTGGCAGATGGGATACAGCAAAGGGACATGTATGCTCACGCACTTTAGTCAAAGGAATAAAGAAGGAGACTATTTTATAAATGGGGAGGGAATTCATTTAGGGTGAAGCAGTAACGAGATAGAGCATGTGAAAGCCAACCTGTGATGCACAACAGTAATTGGCCACTGGGTTTACAGGAGAAGTGGGGTGGGGGCTTGTTCATGGTCCAGCCAACGTGAAGACATGCAGGGGATGATTAGGTCACCGGGTATAGCTGGGCAAGAACAGGAGAAGAGAGAGAGGTCAACACTGTGCTAAAGCAAACCTGAAAGGAAGAGCAGGAAACAGACAGGAAGGGTTAATTACAGTCCACCACATAGTCAGAATGTTGGATTTGACATTACGCAGCAGTCAACAATCAGGGAGACTTTAACCTACAAATGAACCAGATAAATTATTTGTTTCCATAATAAGCATTAAAGGACACAGGAAATGCTTGGAAGCAAATGGGCCAAACAAAGGCAGATGAAACTAGCACAGGTGGGCCACTTGGTCAGCAATATCAAGTTGGGCCAAAGGGCCTGTTTTCATGTTCCATAACTCTTCCAATGAGTCATTACCTCTGTCCGCATTAAAATTGCTTGACCCTAGCTCTTTCTCAACTCATTTATTTTATATAGAAATCTCTAGGTTATTGTCGAACAAGTGTGGAGGAGCTGCAAGGATCAGCTCCTCCTGACTGCAAACCATCACCAAAAACATGTCGAAGAGCAATACATTGAAAATTCGATATAAATGCAGGAAATGCCTGGAGGAACACAGTAGGACAGATTATGTTTGTAGAGAGAAAAGGGCCTAATAGTTTGGATAAATAACCTTTCATCCTAACTTTAAATTAAATGGCAGCATATTGCTATGTTGTTACATGGGCAATGTGATGACAACTTGCACAGTACAAACTTTGCTTACATTTTAAAATACATTTGGAAAGCACATTTTTAAAATCAAAATGTGCCCTGTTGAAAACAAACCTTAGAATATTTTAATTATACATATGATATTGTTATTGGTGAGAATGCAAAATGGAATGTTACACAATTCCAATTTTCACTGCATTATTTAATGTGTAGTGTTTTCTCCTTCAGCCTTACTATTCACTAAAAGATAAAAGAACACCGCTTTGTGTGCAGACTCACAAGTAATTCACCTGACCACTTATCAGAGGGTGATGGCCTGTTCCATAACAGGAATAACCTTTGCTATAATAGAATGGAAAATAGAGACATTTTATCCAAATTGTGAATATTTATTAATTACCTTTATTTTCAATTTAACATCATTTGCATTATCTATTTTAATTTAGTGTATGTGATGATAGGGGTTTTTTTTCCCCCGTGATGTACCTGTTCAGCTGCAGTAAAAGTTTGGCACATAATGCACACTGTTCAGTACATATTGGGGCAATAAACTCATTATCATTCTGTTCAGATGCTCACCCATCTTTTATTTACTCCCTTCTGACTCCCCCTGCTGGTTTACATGGCAACCCAAGGCAGAGAAACATTACCAAAAGAACAAGGTGCTCATCGAAAGATGTGACTGAGCACTGACAGGTTTTCTCCCCTTGCCAAATGTGACGGCTTCTGCCCAGAAACTAAATTACTGTGGCATATTCCTTTGTGATTTATATGGTGGTCTTTGATCTCAAAGCAATTATTATTTAAGCTATTAAAGCTTACCTACTCTTTCAACACATGGCTTTTTTTGTTTTGAAAAAGGATTAGAATTGAAAAACTATGGAATTAATATGTAAAACTAAGTAAGCAATCTTTGTAATCTCACCTTTGTAACTGGATTCTTTTTACTTGTCAGTACTTTAATTTTCAGGATTTTTTTTGCTTCAAAGCAAGTTCTAATGAAAAAAAAAATGAGAGATAACATCCAACTTTTTCTTTAACTTGCTTACCAAGTTGTCGAGCAGCAATGGTAGTTTCAGATCGAGGGTGAAGAGCAAGAACATTATGCCAGAGCGCATTCCAGAGTGTATGGTGTTCTAAGTCATTGTGTGAACCATGGTTTGTTCAGAGAGAGTCATTAACTTTTCACTTGTGTATCAAGTGCCCGCATCTTATGTTGGGCAGTACTGTGGCACAGCTGTCGAGCCTCACCCTCAAGGATTCAGCCTACCAAGTTCACCCCTGGTGCTGTGTGGAATTCTCCCTGTGACCAGATGAGTTTGCTCAGAGTGCCTTCTTTCCTGAAGATTGGGAGGTTAGTTGGTCCCAGTAGTTACCCAAGTGTGGGGTGGACAGATTGATGGAAACATGGGGAGGCAGGATTAGTGCAAGAATGGAGTAAGTGGGTGCTGATTGGTTGGAATTGAATTGTTGGGCTGAAGGGTCTATTCCCATGCTATACGACTCAGTACAGCTTTAGGGTTGCTCCTCGTGGAGAATCAACATTGTTTGACCAATCACAGGCTATCTGGGACTTCTCGTCTGAGTGGGTGCACTCCTATGCCAAAAGTAAAAACTGTGTGCTTTCTTCTGAGTTTCGAGCAATTATTATTGGATTGTGAAAATCCCCTGTACAAAGAACTTACCATCCAGAAGCATACAACCAGTTTAAACTATGGGACTTAGTTTAAAATGGTGAAAATACCCCTCGCAGGTCATTGACACAGCCTGGAACCACCAACAACAGGCATGGCAAGTTTTAAAAACACACAGTAACAATGACGGCTCAGAGCATACACTTCAAACGATGGCAGTGGATTTTAGACAGAAGTGGAAGCAAGTGTCTGGGCTGAATGAATTCCTATCATCTCCCCCCTGAAGGATAGAGTGGACAAGATATATATGCATGTAATAGTCAATACCATGTAAAATTCGACCCCCGCTCCCTTTAGTTTTGGCCCCAAAAATCTGGTATTTTCCATTTATCACTTGTAAAAGGTGACCCCCAAATTCTGGCCCTGGCTGTTCACCTATCCAAGCTCCCAACTCCCACGGATTCTCACCTAGGCCCTGGCCATCCACCCATCCATTCGAAAACGCGGCACTTTGAACGCAGACTTACCACCTGGTCCCAGCTGCCTGCCTGCCCGCCCATCAGAGCTCCCAACATCACGATCAATGTAGATACATACCATGGTCAAAAGTAGTATGCATGTAATAATCGACCCCCTACATTTTACCCTAAAAATTGGTCCAAATATTTCAACTATTACATGTATATTTAAGATGAACCATCTAATAGATATTTGTAGATATATGTCTGTTTGTTCTCCATGCAAATATGGAGCACTCGAGAAATGTCCAAGGAGGTTCAGTAGGGCTAACATTTGATTCTGAATGTCTTGACCACATTGATTTAACCTTTAAGGTCATCTGAAGTTCAAAAGTGTGTTTTTGACCAGCTTGCACTGGCTTGCATAACTGTTTATTATACAAATACTTACTAGTACTGATTTGCATTAATGGTTACTCTAATTGTGGTAACATTTGATGCTGAATGTCATGACCACATTGAATTTAACCTTTAAGGTCATATGAAGATCAAAAGTTCCAAAAAAAAAGTGAACTTGCTCCAGGGACACCTCAATTAGTTACAGTGCTATGCATCAATGTACATTAAGAATAAAAAAATAAGTGGCCAAATCCCAGTTCAATATGGACCCAAAAGAGTGAAGCAACATTGGCAGAAGCTCTTCACAAGCCCGTAGAGTTAGACAAAGGAGAAAGCGAGAGATTGCAGAGGAACATCAGTCTCGCCCCTCACTGTTGATGCTTCCAAGCATGTGTGGAGCAGGCAGCAGAAAACAGAACACTAGCACTGTCTTGCATTATTCTTTATTATAATTGTAATAACATTTGATGCTGAATGTCATGACCACGTTGAAGTTAACATTTAAAGTCATATGAAGTTAAAAAGTTCAAAAAAACTTGAACCTGCACCAGGGACACCTCAATTAGTTACAATATTGTGCATCTCTGTTACAAAGAATATAAAAGTTGTGTTTGGAAAAAATATATTTGTGCAGAATTACCTTGAAGAATTTGGGGTATTTTGTTTCAACCACGTAGTCAACAACCGAGCGTTTTATTTCCCAGGCAATATTATTTAATATTCCTTGGGCTTCATTTTCCTTCCAGTAGGTGAGTTTTGAACGCACACTAAATCTCCTCTGCTGGTCAAAATAGGTTATGATCAGGGCCCAATATGTTTGTAGACAATTTTGATACCAAATATGAACATCGAGCCCGAGGAAACTATTTCCATTCAAAAGCCGAGCTCTGATTGTTGAAAACCTGTGGCTGCATTGTGTGGGAGAGTAGAGAAATCCACCTAGTGTGTTGAAATTGTCCAAGTCAGCATTCAGAATACAAAGGCTAGGAAATGAGGAGCAGGTGGAGATACATCAAACCACAGCTGATAGCTCTTAAACAGCAAAGAGGGCAGACAGTATAGAAACAATGAAAGTATGTTGGTCGGATTGATGCTGGCAAAGAAACACAATTTTTTTTTAAAGAGTGCAACAGACATACTCCATTTATTGAACTCTGTTATATTGAAATACTCTGGGGGTGGGGGGGGGGGACACAAAACCTTCCTTAAATAGAAGTTACACTGGACAACAATATTTTTCCAAAAAATTTGCTTCCTGAAAAAAAATTGGGGATTATGATAGATAACTTGAAGCTAGATAATTTCAGATTTGCTGGATCACATAGTAAGTTGGAGAAACATTAAATTAACTTTTATTGAATTTCGCATGTTTAATCACATAATGACGCTGACACATTGTGATAGTTCAACTGACCTAAAAATGATTTTCTGCTTATTTTCATTTGTACTCTGCATCTGATGCCTCTCATGTCAGTCGGCCATCATCAATGGATCCAGCCGTGATACTGGTTTTCCATGGTCACAATGTCCTGGGATAACCTGTTACCATGTTCATCAATGACTGCACCAAGATCAGCCGGGAAGAGGTCCAAGTGTGAATGCAGAAAATGAATTTTCAATAGCATGTTGTATTTCGTGGTATACTTGAAGCATGTTAAAATATGATAGGAAATCACAAAAATAGGTGATTTCTAATAAAAAACCAGTATGTGATAGGATATTTTAAAGGGTATTTTTGTGATCAGTGGCCCAAACTCCATAAAATACACCCAAAAATGTTCAGGAAGCAAATCTTTGTTGTCCAGCATAATTTATTAAGGCTTTAATTAAATGGTAGTTAATTAGGTTCCTCACTTGGAGAAATTATTCCATTAAATATGATCTTTAAAATACATTGACAATACTGGCACATTACAGAACTCACTAAGGAAGTTCAGAAGCCCCACCAGATATTTGCAATAGAAGCAGCAACTTTTGGTTTCCTTTGGTCAAGTTTAGGTACGAGGCTGGGCGACTTGCTTCTTCAACTTGCGCACCACAACCCGGGTTCTGCGAGGAGATTCACGTCTCAGATTCCCGTGAGTGGACAGGGCTCGCCTCTCTCCCAGCCGATGAGCTCTTAGCTCATCCACAAATAACTCCACTCCCTCAAACCTGTTGGTCAGCTCAATCATTCTCTCTTTCAGGACATTGAACTCTTTGTAGAGATGATCAAGTGCTTCAGAGAGTGCTTGAATCCTGCAGGGGAATAAAGGGGTGTGCTGCTGTTTGTAGGGAAACAAGTCTTTGTTCAATTCAACTATTTTTCAGCTATAACATACAAGCACTAGTGATTCAGCTGGCAGCAATATCACAGTAAAAACACATACAGACTGGATGCATTAACTACTGCTTGAGTGATCTCCAAATTAGGCTGAGATAGTGTCCACACAAAACCTGTATTCTGATAATGTATGGGAACCTTGGGACTAGTGCTTTATGAAGAGGAATCAAAAGAGAAAAACATGCCTTGAATTTGGCGTTGAAATTTCTTCCTGGCTATTTAAAGGAGCCAATTCGTTTTAAACCAAAACAATTTTCAGATGAAAATGAACCAATGCCTCAATTTGGCTTTTTCTCTCTTTTTTTTTAAACTTTATTTAAGATTTTATCTTCTCTTTGGCTTGGCTTCGCGGACGAAGATTTACGGAGGGGGTAAAAAGTCCACGTCAGCTGCAGGCTCGTTTGTGGCTGACAAGTCCGATGCGGGACAGGCAGACACGATTGCAGCGGTTGCAGGGGAAAATTGGTTGGTTGGGGATGGGTGTTGGGTTTTTCCTCCTTTGCCTTTTGTCAGTGAGGTAGGCTCTGCGGTCTTCTTCAAAGGAGGTTGCTGCCCGCCAAACTGTGAGGCGCCAAGATGCACGGTTTGAGGCGATATCAGCCCACTGGCGGTGGTCAATGTGGCAGGCACCAAGAGATTTCTTTAGGCAGTCCTTGTACCTTTTATAACATTTTATAACATGAATAAAATAGAAGATTACATTTAAGAAAAATAAAAATTTAAGAAAAATAAAAAGGCTTTTTTTTAACATTTAAAATCTTAAATAAATCTTAAATAAAGTTTAAAAAAAAAGAGAAAAAGCCAAATTGAGGCATTGGTTCATTTTCATCTGAAAATTGTTTTGGTTTAAAATGAATTGGCTCTCTTATTCAAGTTAATAAAGTTCAAGTTTATTATTATCTCACAGTTGCAAAGTACAACTGGCTGAAACTGTCCACAAGTGTAAAAAAAAACATGCAAACACACATAGAACACATTTTTACAAGTGATTCGCCGTATATGCAGTACAGATGTAAAAATAAATAACTATTGTTAAACAATAGTTCAGTCTCAGAGGGATTTGTATGAGCAATTCAGTCAGTCAGTCAATCATCAGATCCTGTGAGAAGAAGCCTGGTGGTTCTAGCTCTGATACTTCTGTATCTCCTTCCCGACGGGAGTAGCTGGAAGGTGCTATGTGCGGGGCGGCAGGGGTCCTTAACAATTTTGCAAGCCCTCTTCAGACAACGATCTCATTATTCAATATTATGAAGTCATAATAACGTATTATTTATTAAAAATAAACAGTATTCAGGGCAGTCCTGTGACTAATCATAGAAAATCTGTCTGGCAATTACTAAAGTCTGTCGATATCAGCCCATTGTCACTGTGTGAAACAACGATGGATCAAGACTTTAGACCATAAAGATGAGGAGAGTTAGAGGCGAAGGATAAGTAGTTACGCAACACAAAAATCATTAAAAATCGTGACATAGATTGAGCCGAATAATCAATGTTCAATGCCAATCAAAAAGGACTGCCCAATCCCATCCCAGTGCTTGAATCATAGCCGCACAGCTTTTCTAAGACACATCCGGCCAATTTGCATATCTGGCGAGAGCTTCAGTCCACGAGTTCCTCACCCTTTTCATTCTCTCAGTGAAAAGGTTCACCTCATCTCCCCTCTAATCCTTCTACCAATTATAGATCAGCCATAATCCATCTGAATGATTGAGCAGACTGCAGAGGTTCCAGTCAAACCCAGAACGTTGATCATAACCAACAACGTAGGAAACATTGAAAATCAGTGCAGTGAAAGACAAAAAGTAGATCCACGTGTGAAAAGTTTAATAGACGATTCTTCCAACCTTACCTTTCCGGTCAAGAAATTACATAGTTCCCGGAACAGAGCAAAATATTCCAAGGAGCGTCATTGGGACAATAAGATATGACTCCAAGGCACAAGATAGATAATCCAAAGTTTTTTCAGAAAAACTTGGTTTTAAGGCAAGTGTTAAGTGAGGACAGAGACTGGAGTAACTGCTGGACTCTTGTTGCTTTTGTTGTGTTTAATTCTTACAGCAACCTCCAAGATCCACAAGATAAAAGTATAAACCTTGCCTTAACACTGATGGCATTAAAAAAAGTTAATTTATACAAGAACCTGCTCTTTGTGAATGTGATGCAATGTTTTTTGCCTGTACCACCCTTTCAAGCTTGCACTGTTTTCTTTCCCAAGTTGCCTTAATTCTTTAACGCCTGCCTGCTTTTTGCTCATACCTTGTAAAACACTCCCCATCGTCGAGAACATCTACAGGGAGTGTCGGAGAGCAGCAGCAATCATCAAGGATCCACACCCCCCAGCACACGCTCTGTTCTCGCTGCTGCCATCAGGAAAGAGGTATCAGTTCGGGAACAGCTGCTTTCCCTCCTCTATCAGATTCCTCAACAACAAACTCAATCAGGGATTTATTTAAGGACTCTTACTTTTGCACGTTATGGATTTTCTCTCTCTCTCTCTCTGTATTGCAGTTTGTTTACATTTTTTGAGCCCATTTTTTGCACTGCCAATAAGTGGCAATTCTGCATTTCCCACAGGGTTGCGTGTGATATCATGCATAAGCTCCAACAATAAATCTGAAATTTGACCAAGAGCTCAGGCCTGAAATGTTGGTTATGCATCTTTGATGCAGAAAGATACTGTCTGACCTGCTGACTTTCTCCAGCAATTTTGTGGATTAAACTACAATCAGAGTCTGCGGACTTTCTTCTTTAATTTGATTTCTTCTCTCTCTTGGTTTAAATCCACATTCTCTGGTCTCCCTGCTGAGGAGGATTAAACCAGTGCAATGAAAGACAAAAAGTCACACTGGAGTTGAATCCACCCATGAAAGCCATGATAGGATCACAGCTGATCTTTGTGCTGTGACATCATATTAGGAAACCTTCTGCTAAGCTCTGATGCCCACAATATGTGTGTGGCTGCTCCAGTTAGATTTTTCTGATCAACAATAACCCTTCCACCCCACGAAACCGTAGGCAGCGGAGAATTCAATAACGTCAATGTCACATTAATGACCATGGATAAGCCTTGATCTTGTTGAATGGCAGAGCAGGTAAAAGTATTTACATCGGTTTCCATTTCTTATGTGTTTGTGCACAAAGTCTGAGGCCAGCTGTTCCAGTATCACCGATGTCTACACCACAGGGGCAGCACGGTTAGTGTAGCAGTTGGCACAACGCTGTTACAGCGCCAGTGATTGGGACCGGGGTTTGAATCCCGCACTGTCTGTAAGGAGTTTGGACATTCTCCCAATGTCTTTGTGAGTTTCCTCCAGGTGCTCCTGTTTCCTCCCACCATTTGAGATGTACTGGGGGTGTAGGCTAATTGGGTGTAAATTGAGCAGCACAGACTCGTGGACTTGTTACCATACTATGTCTAAATTTAAAAACATAAACTTTTTTAAAAAAAATTTAATTTTAAACTTAAAATTCCAACCATTGGCTCATATTTCTTCTTGGATTAAAACAGAAACTAGATTTTATTTGAGGAATTCCAGTACATCCTGCAAGCAGGCATCACAAAAATACCATCTCTCTGTACCTGTGCTGAACACTTACCGTCCATAGTCTGGAAGGACTGTGTGGTGGTTGTTTTGGAGCAGATCCTTAATCTGAGACATGATGGCAAATTTCCAGTTGTCCAGAACATTGGTCAGATTTGCACACCCTCTCATATTCACTTTCTTGGCTAAAAGAGCAAAGACATGACAATTAGGCATTGAGGTTCCACTCGACTTGTCTAGAATTTCCAGCACTTTCTTTTTATTCATGTGTAAGTACAACAGGCTTTCAAATCTATTGTGGCTATGGCATTTATGCGGCATGTCCAGCTAATGTTTCACTCAATAATCACAAAACGTTCGTCGCTGGATGTCCACGTTTTAATGGACATATCTGCGTCCAAGCCTTTAAGCACACACCTCCTCATGTCTGGAAGGCGCAACAGCAACTGCATTTCCTGAGAAGACTGAAACGGGCAAGGCTACCAGCCACTGTTATGCCATCCTTTTACAGGAGCTCTATTGAGAGCATCCTGGCTGGCTGCATTACAGTGTGGTACGGGTTGCTGCAGTGAAATGGATCGGAGGTCAATCCACAGGACCATAAGAGTGGCAGAGAGGATCACTGGAGTCTCCCTTCCGCCCCACCCCCCAAATCATCGAAGTGATCCATCAGGATCATTGTCTGAAGAGGGTGCACAAAATCATTGAGGACCCCCTCCACCCTGCACACAGCATCTCTCAGCTGTTCCTGTCAGGAAAGAGCTACAGGAGTATCAGAACCAGCACCACCAGGCTGAGGAACAGCTTCTTCCTACGGGCAGTGAGAACGCTGAACGACCAAAGGATCTGCTCACACTGACCATCCAAGACTCTTGTATTCATGAAACAATATTTATTTATTTGTATATACAGATATTTTTCCTGCAGATTTATTATTTATCTGTATGCATGTGTGTTATGTCTGGTTGTGTGTCTGCGTGTTCTGCTCCGAGGACCACAAAACAACAATTCATTGGGTTGCGTTTGTGCAATCAGATGAAAATAAACTTGTATTGATTTGAGGATCCCAACATTTTCTGAATTGTCTCCGAAACCTTATTTTAAGAGGAACCATGGCTACCAACATGCCTTCACCTCCAAAATGGCCACATTCCAAGAGGACTATGAAAGGAGTAGATAAAAGATCGAAACATGGCGCTGGTTTCCATCAGCAGGTAGAACAAGAATGTAACCTCAACATTCAGGGCAATGAATTTAAGAAAGAGACGAGGAAGAGCTGCATCTCCCAGCGAGCAGTGAATCTGGAACTCCCAGCCCAATGAAGCAGTGGAGGCTGCCTCACTGAATGCTTTAAGAAGCAGGTATATTTTTGAATAAGGAATCAAGATTTATGAGAAACAGGTAAGTGGAGCTGACTCCATAGCCGGAGAAGTCATGATCTTACTGAATGATGCAGCAAGCTCAATGGGCCAGATGTCGGTCTCTCACTTCTTCTAGTTTTACTTCAAGGGAGGAGACCCAGTCTATTTGTTTCCCCAACTGTTGAAAAGACCCAGTGGTCATCTTCAGCCTCATTTGTATTTGGAACTGACATGAAATAAGAGTTCATCACACCAAGATGAGGAGGAATTTCTTGACCCAGAGGGAGGTGAATCTGTGGAATTCATTGCCACAGAGGGCAATAGAGGCAGGTTCATTAAATCTGTTTAAGAGGGAATTAGATCTATTTCTTCAGTATAAGGGTATTAAAGGTTACGGAGAGAAGGCGGGGACGGGGTACTGAACTTTAAGATCAGCCATGATCTCGTTGAATGGCGGAGCAGGCTCGAAGGGTCGAATGACCTACTCCTGCTCCTATCTTCTATGTTTCTATGTTTCTATAGCAGCTTTAAGGAATTCATCATGCGTTCATGGGTGGCACGGATAGCACAACACTGTTACAGGCTGCAAAGAGATTGGACGTTCTCCCCGTATCTGCGTGGCTTTTCCCCAGGAGTTCCGGTTTCCTCCCACTATTCAAAACATACCGGGGTTGTAGGTTAATTGGGTGGCACAGGCTCATGCTACCAAGCTGTATATCTAATTTTTTAATATATTTTATTTTCATTTTTAAATATATTTAACACAAAACACCAAAGAAACCCCACTTCCCTACCCTTTCTGTATAAATCCAATTAAACAAAGAAGAAGAAACAGAGAGAGAGACATGGTACTAACATGTTATATCCTTTAAAGACGTCTTCTGCCTAGCCAGAAACAATCACAGAGAGACGTCAGTGAAGTGCCTATATATTTGAGACAAGGCTGCCAAATTTTCAGAAAGGTGTTGTGTCCTTTTGTAAGATTATATGTGATCTTTTCCAGAGGATTACGACTGTTCATTGCCAAAGACCATCTATCAATGAGGAGAGGGGAATCAGATTGCCATGTTATGGTTATGCATTTCCTAGCCACACACAAAGCGATTTCCATAATTTTAATTTAAAGATGTTAAATTTAAATTCAAGGTGCTCCTGAGTTGCATCTGGAATCAGTTTGAAAGCAAAGAAAATGAAGGGTACAGATACAGGACGGAGATAAGGAGATCAAGGCCCAGAGACTCCAGAAAGATGATCAGTATCCTGTTTTATTGGGCACACAGGTTTTCAGTAACAGCCCTTACGTGCAAAGAGGACTGAGATCACATTTTCTCAATTTGTTATCTTATTAGCGGATTATAGCAATTAAGTGGAGGCATGGGAGTGTGTAAGTAGCCGAATAGATCACTGCTTTCTGCAAGTCATTGGGAGGGTAATAATGTTTGGTCTGGGTCAGCCAGATGGAGAAATTGAAATATCACTGAATCCATTACACACCCCTGGTTGTAAAGTGAGGGAGAAAAGATTTGGTCTTTTAAACATTTCAGTGCCATCCACTTCCATCAAGGTTAGCGAAGATAAATATCTGCTGACCACCTCATCAAATGAGAATAAAGTCCAAACAGATGAAAAATAATGCCCCCCCCCCCCCCACCCCGGAAGAGAGCTAAAAACCTAACAAGGTATTTGGCTTCCTGGATCTCTGTGGGATGCTGGAATGACATTTGGAGATGATTAAGAAGACCTTTTCGTGTGCAGGCGCAGAGAATGGGATAAAACAGCCTCAGGGTTTAAACTTTTTCTCTTACAGATGTTGAGGGATGATGGTTCCTCTCAGCTGCGGACCGCAGTCTTCCAGATGTGGGATATTAAAAACAGAGGATGGCTGGTTCTACTTGGTGCTGAAGGCATTAGCCAATCCCAGGAAAGACAGAAATCAATCACTAAGCATGACATGATCTAACTGTAGAGGGAAAAGTACCGTTTTTCAGGAATCTCCACTTAACAATACTGCTAAGTGGGTTTAGACAATTGTCCATTTCCATACTTTAAAAATTAATAAGAACTTAGACTGTCACTCAGTAAATAAAACTGCAGGCATAAGCTTCCAGTCTATCAAAATCTAGTTTACTGTTGAGATTTGACAGATCCGTTCCAGCTTACAAAAGAAAAACCTTTTTTTTTTTAAAAAAAATCTTTCATAGTAAATACGAACCTCCCCGTCTGGGACTAGAATTAATCAAGATTAGAGGGAAGCATTAAAAAATGTTTCAGCACCTAGGCTGAATGTTTTTCAGATTCTAACTAACTTGCTTCCCATTTCCTGCATCTTCTTAGTCAGAAAGACATCCTTTGTGTCATAAATTAAATATATATAGTAAAATCTTCTTTAAAAGCAGTAAAACTGGCACTGAAATCCCCAGAAAAACAAAACCCCAAAGATCTTTTTAATGTCTAAAAAGGTTGGGCTTCTTCACTGACGGACTCATAGCAAATGGCCAAGGCCTAGTTCTTAAATTCCTCTCAAGATTAGGCCCATAAAGAAGCCAAAGTATTTTTGATGGGACCTGCAATGCACCGGAGACCCCAGAAAGATGATCAGTATCCTGGGGATGTAAAGATTCTTAATCCTTTAGCAAGGACAAAAAATGCAGGCAATCTGAATCAGAACTACATCATGGTCTCAATTGATTAAAACAATTTCAACTTAAAATTAGTAAAATGAACTTCGTGTTAGTCAAATGCCTACAAACTAATACCTGATGACCTTTCTTCTTCTTACTTCAAGTTTTAAACACAGTACCTGCCTTAACAGAATATAGATCCTTAGTTTGTTGTTTAGTTAAACTTTGAATGTTTAACATGTGGAATATCAATTTAAATGACATTAACATAATGAAACTGTATGGGCCAAACATTTAGTTGCATACTGGGCTATGTAGCATAGGACTGGGGTGGGTAGGGGGTGTAAATTGCTCACTAATGTTCTCACAGGTAGTCGCGAAAGGAAACTATTGAATTTCTTCTGCAATGCACCTTCAACTCTTCACGAAAAGGTTGTCTGTGACCATATCCTTGTTCTCTCATGTTTCCCCATACCTTGAGCTCAAGCCCAAAACGTTGGAGGTGTATCTTTACCTTTGCTACGTAACGGCACTGTTTGACCTGCTGAGTTTCTCCAGCATTTGTGTTTTTTTTCACTTAACCACCGTGTCAACAGAATCCTGTGTTTTATCCCCCCCAATATCCTTGTGCTACATCGTTTTGTAATTTGCATAGGAAGGATTGGCTGGGTGAGTGATTCAATGTATATGATTAGACCTGGTATCTTCCAGTTCAAATTCATTATCATTCCACACTGTGATGGAGCTGGCCAGGATACTCTCCTGTAGAAAGCTGACATGATGGTGGCCGTAGCTTTGCTTCAGTCTTCTCAGGAAGTGGTCACTGTTGCGCCTTTCTGATAAGTAAGGAGTACAACCGACGACAGAGTGTTTTCCGGTCTCTGTGCAAAAACATGCAAACGCACAACCAAACATGACATGCATATAGACAACGGAGACACAGGCAGTATGCATACACATACATAAAATAAATAAATATTGTTTAATAAACAGTAGTGTCCCAGAGGGTTTGTACGAGAAGTGGATTCCGCTGTACAGCAGTCTCACTGTCTGCTATTCCTCAGCTGGGTGGCTCTGGCTCTGATACTCCTTCCCCGACGGGAGCAGCTGAAAGTTGCTGGTGACAGGGGTCCTCAATGATTGTGCAAACCCTCTACAAACAACAATCCCAATAGATCACATCAAAGGGAAGGGGTGGAGACCCCAGTGATGCTCTCTTCCATTCTTATGGTCCGGTGGATTGACCTCCGATCCAATGCTCTACAGTAACCATTCCATACTGTGATGGAGCTGGCCAGGACACTCTCAATGGAACTCCTGTAGAAAGCTGACATGATGGTGGCCGTAGCTTTGCTTCGGTCTTCTCAGGAAGTGGTCAATGTTACGCCTTTCTGACAAGTAAGGAGATGCGTGTCCAGGATAGGTCATTTGTTAAGTGGAGTCCAAGGAACTTGGTGCTCTCTACTCTCTCCATTACCATGTCATTAAAACGTAGTTGAGGATGGTCGTTCCTGGTCCTCCTGAAGAAGGCAATCATCTCCTTCATCTTATCCGCATTGACACACTCGACCACATCACAAGATTTTCTACCTCTGCTCTGTAGGTGCGATTCATCGTTTTTGCTGATGAGGCCAAACTACTGTTGTATGATCAGCAAACTTAATGATTCTGCTGGATCTGGCGAGGCAGTAGCGTGAACAGTGGCGAGCGGAGCACACGGCCCTGAGGCGTTTCAGATCTCAGCTTGATGGTGCTTGAGGTTCTGCTGCCAATCCTGACAGACTGAAGTCTTTCCTTTAGGAAGTCCAGAATCCAGTTACAGAGAGAGATGTTGAGTCCCAGCAACAACAGCTTCTGGGGAATGATTCTTGACTACACAACAAATGTCCAATCACCAAAGCTGAAAACAAAGGTTCTGCAGTATTTATTTGATATATTTTCTAATGTTTTTTTCATGTACCCCCCTTGATTTACAATTTCTCCATGTATCGTCCCTCTGGTTTGTCTGTATACCTGAACAAATGTCGAATTGGCCTTTACAACTCTCTGTGGTTACAGGCTGACAAACAGTCAGGCTTGGCTCAGCACTGGTACAGCTACTAACACTTCAGTGGAGCATTAAGGGAGTGCACTTGGAACTGTCATTTGTCGGGAGAGTTATTAAATTGAACTTCGCTCTCAAGCAGTTGGAAAAGATTTCCATAGCATCCTTTGTGGAGAAGTAAAGGGATTCATCACATTTTCCATTTATCTCTTATCTAAACTAAGCAACCTGGCCACAAATGATGGTTTACAGGAATTTTCCATGCACACATTGTAAAGGTTCCTGTTTTAATTGTGAAGTACCCAGATGCCAAGGTGCTACATAAATGCAAGTTCTTCACAAAGAGATGAAAATACATTTATAAGGTTCAGTTAATATTCCATTTCTCTTTATTTCCAATTGAGTCTCTTCCTCTCAGCCTGTACATTTCATTTCTATTTTCTTTCCTGCCTGCTGTTATTGTAATTTGCATTTATTATGTAATGCTTTTTCGATCATTTTCTCTCTGTTCTCTTGCATAAAAATTCATTTTTCCTTTGGCCTCTTTTAAACCAAATCTCTTTCCCATTCCTGGCTTGACACAGAATTCACCAACCACAATTTACACCTATGCTGTGATTGGGTAGAGGAAACCCCTGTTAGTTGGCACCTGTTCTCCTACATCTGCCCCAAAGGAAGGACTTCTTGGGATCTGGGAGTTTTCAGCTCACACTTTCAGCAGCTTTGCATACAAAATGAACATTAAAACCCTTGTGTGCACATTGGAAAGTTTAACTAATGGCACAATCTATCAGTTGCCCCATCCAGGAACAGCTGGCATTGTGTTCATTGAAAGTATTTTTCTTGGCCCCCAATAATATATCAGTGTTTGATGTGGCTCAGTTGGCGAACTTCACTCCAAGACAGAAGAGCCCAAGTTCCATTCCAGAAACTTGAACATAACATTAAACCAATTGCTTTTGTGATGTAGGAAGGGGGCGTTCAACTATCAGAAGATAAATCTCTTGCCTCGGCCAAGGTGAGTAGTGGAAATATAATTTCGTGGGCACTAAGCTAAGGAAGGGTAAAGGAGTTATCCATCAGGATGACTAAATTCGTTCCTCAGTCAGCTTGAAGCAAAAACAATTTTTTTAGCCATTCCCACTATGTCTTATGGAGCTTCCCAAATACATTGTTGAGTGTCCTGTACCCTACCATTCTTTATGTCGCCCTAATGTTAGTCTACTACAAAGTAGCAATATATGTATTCATTGGGATGGGTGGGTTTTCATTGTCATGTTACAAAAGTATAATTGATTGAGACGAGGGGCCTGCTGCCACTCCACCATCAGACTCCTCGGTGATGGACTCCATCTGGGACATTTAACGACTCTTACTTTTGCACTTTATTGATCTTTCTTTCCTTCTCTGAATTGCACAGCCTGTTTATATTTCTTTATTTGTTTACATGTGTAGATGCATCAGTATCACTTTTTCTCCCTCGTCCACCGGGGAGGGGGGGGGGGAATCTTGGGCTTGCACGTGATGTCACGTATGTGCTCTGACAATAAATCCAAATCTGAATCGGAGGATGGGGAATCTGGATATGGTCTGAGGTTGAGGGAGCAAACCAATATCAAATACACTTCTACAATGTAAAAACACTTTAAAAACAGGGTTTATTTTGAAACTCTTTAAATAACTCAACCATACTGACAAGTCAAATACTGCAATCAATCATACACCCTTATTCTAATAAATAAGTTGATCATTCCCATTTCTTAAAGAGTACAAATCAGCCCGAAGTGCTTTGGCAGCTGTCCTGAATGTGTAGTAATTGTGGTTTAATGGGAATCTGTGCTGCTGGCACACAATTCATGTTGAATGCACGACAAACAGGAAAATAAAATCTGGTTCTGTGCAGAGTGCAATGTTATGGACCATGGACTGACCTTTTGGACTGTCATTATAAAGATGGATTTTTGCTAAGCACTCTGTGCAACCTGTGATCCAGCTGAGTGCTGACTCACCCATTGCTTGGAACAAAGGGAGAATCCAGCTGTGAAGCAGAGGGCAGCAGTTCGGGCGGCAGAATGGCAGCTGGAGCGGCAGAGGGCAGCTGGAGAGCAGCGTGAAATGCACACCTCCTAAGAGAGGATTCGTAAGTTTACTGCAACGCAATATCAGTTCTCTCTCCAACATTCAACAGTTAAAGAACTGAACTTGGACATTGAACTTTGAGGTTGAATTCTGTGGACTGTGCTTTTGGACTGACTTACTTGACTGACTGACCCCGGGGTTTGGGGGATTTTCCTTTTTGAATATTGAGCACAGACTGCAATGGTCTGGGTTTTTCACATACACACTGTTTATAAATATTTGGTCTACTATAGATACTAATACTGGGGTTAATTGGTTAAGACATTATAATGTTAATAGTCCTTAATAAATATAAATATAAAATTTAACTCTTTTTGAAATAGTGTCTTCTGTTGTTTGCTAGTTTGAGACAACAGTAAAAAGCTTTTTTTTGCTTTCTTGTTGGGCCAAGTTATTTTTTGGGAGACCACTCAGAAGTTTGTATTACCTAATTTTTTTTGGTATTAGTTATTGATCAATAATTCCATTACTCTGGTACTTTCCTGTAATGTGGTGGTTCTTCACGATGACAATACTCATGCAATCATTAGTTAAATTTGCACAAAAAATTACACTTGTCAAAAGGAAACAATGACACAGCACATTTAAATTTTCATTTTTCTACTCTGAGTGATCTTCAGAGCCGACATCTATCTTTTTTGAAACATTGCCACAAGGCATCGATTCTTGATCTCAAGTCACAGGCCAGTAACTCAGCAGTTTGTACCGTTGTTGCATACTGCCCTGGGTTCAAACCGAACCCCAGCCGCTGCCTAGGTCCAATGCTAGCGTTCCTCCAGTGACCACGAGTTTCCACATGACTAACTGAGACAACTTCATACACCAGCAACATTGCTTGTTCAGACAGAGATAAAATACTTTGCACGATTTTAGTTGAAATGGTCCAATTGGTCTCAATTTCAAATGATCTCGTATTGACTTATGGCAGCGATCAGAACATTAAACAATTCTATTCCAGCCTTATATTTCTGGTGCAATTGACATGTGAAAATTTCGCCTCATGAAATACCTTCCCTAAGAATAATAACGACCTGTAGTCCAATTTAGGTAATGACTTGAATTACTTGCACACACCAGCTTATAATATACATCTAGCAAGTGAATGCTGCCTTCAATATGTTGCCATCGTTCACATTTATTATTAAATGCTTTGATATAGTATCCACTTTTGTACCTATATGAAATATTTGGCCACCAATTGCCAACCTTCCCTGGCCAATAGATACACAACACACTCCGTCACAGAGCAGTGATAATGACTAAGTCATCTAGATGTTCCAGTTTCCTTGCCCATCCAAAAAACATGCTGGTTCTCAGATGAATTGGGGCCCAGTGTCAAAGATCCCTATTGTAGGAGAATGGGGATGCACCTCATTAGGCATCTGTGAGAGAATAGGATTCAAAAATATAACCGTGTAGGGGGTGGGGTTGTGGAAATACATGGGAGATAAAATAGGTTACAGGATCATGTAGGGAAATTGATGGGAATGCTCTCAGACATGGTCCTGAAGGATGGAATGCCCTGGAATGAACAAACTTAGCCATTCGATTTGCAGGATTGGGATCAGCTTCAATTTGCAACTTCTGCATTTCGACTCAAGGAATTCTAGATGAGAAAATATATGGTGCTAAAAAAACTGAGAATGTTATGAAAAATTGGGCCAGGCGTGTGGATCCATAAATTTACTATTGGCATTGACATTTTGCAGTCCAAATGTCTCCAAACCAATTTGACCATTGAAGTAAAAGTGAAGGGTGCAGGGTTTGCACCGAACGCGGGAAGGACAATGTGAATCCCGTGGAGAGAGAGGTGGGGGATGCGACCCTGGGACATCACCTGGTCCGAGAGAACGCCGGCACTCGCTTGTCCTTACCGTCTGATCGGTGGCCCCAGCCTCGGTGCCTCTGGGCCGAAATGACGGCAGAGAAGAGCAGCAGGAGCAGGAATACCTTCATCGGGCTCTGCAGGAGGAAACGTTATGCGTGAAATCTCAGTTCAAGCCGCCCGACCGTCCCCCCACCCCCGTCCCAGCCCCGTCCCTCCCGAAACTCGACCTCCTCCTCATTTCGGCCTTGATTGCACAAAAAAACTCCCCGAGTCTCCAACCATCACGTTGTTTCTTCCAAACTTTTTCTTTAGAATTCCAAAAAGGAGATGACAAAGTTTTGTGCGGGAACCTTGGTCCTCGTCGCTTCCCTCGGGCTCAGTCCGGCGGCTCCGATCTGGTCTCTTTCCCCGTGGACGGAGGGTCGCCGATGTGAAGACAGCCCAGCTGGAAATGTGGAGCATTCGCTTAAACTGAAACATGTGGCAGAAGAGGGGCCATGCACTCAATACCCGGTCGATGCTTCTTCCCAGCGGAATCCCTGCAAAACAGCTTGCAGACAAAGGCAAAATCTGGGGGGGGGGAGAGGGGGGTGGGTGGCTGCTGCCAAGAAGGTCCAGTTTTGCATTAATGAACCCCTCAGAGATTGGAGGGGGGGGGGATCCCACAAACCAGCTCACAACATCCAATGGTCCACGGTGCAGGGGTGATAAAAAGTGAGCAGGTAGCCGGCCGGGACAGAGTTGTACGGGGTGGTGGGATGGGCTTGGTCTTCATGGAGGTTAAAGTGAGACCCTCACCGTTCCCAGGGGAGAGGACCCTAGACGTAAACGAGGGACAAAAACATTTACACATTTAGCTGCCAGGGGCAAATTCCGTACCAGGTTCAGAAGGGTCTTGCCCATATCAGAAAGGATAGGGACCAAATCCAGCCCAGAGTGGCAACTCGACGAGTTGGGCCGAAGGGCCGGTTCCGTGCTCTCCGACTTGGAGAGGAACGGGGACAACTTCACAGACCAGAAACATTGCTCGTCCAGGCAGAGATCGAACACTTCGCACGGGGGTTCGTTCAACTGCCTTGATTTCCAACTCTCTCGTGTGGATCTGAACGTTAAATAATTCTATTCCGGCAATAACTCGGAAAGTTTTCTCTTTATCTTCTTCACATTTCTGGCGCAGTTAATGTGAAGTTGTCGCCTCATGAAATAGCTTCCTTAACTATTAACGACCTGTAACTGACACAAACCGGCTCATAATATAAAGCTTACAAGTTACTGTTACATTCAGTGCGTTGGCATATTTAACATTGATGTAACCCTCATATTTGTACTGGCATATTAAAGTCATACTAATAATACGTTCAACAGCCTATATACATACACACACATACATATATATATATACACACACACACATACATACACAGACATATATATACGCACACATACACACATATATACACACATATACACACACAGACATATACACAGATATACACACATATATATATACACACACACATATACACAAACATATATACACACATACATATACACACACACATGTACACAAACATACATATACACAGATATACACACATACATATACACACAAACATGCATATACGCATATATATATATACACACATATACACACACATATATATACATACACACATACATACACACATACATATACACACACACATATATATATATATACACACACACACACACACACACACACACATATATATATATACACCCACAGACATACACACATACATATACACACACACACACATATATATATATATACACACACACACACATATATATATATACACCCACAGACAAGACAGCAACGCGATAATGACGAGGTTACCTGTCCTATAGGTTCTGTGCTTAATATTAGCCAGCGGAGCTCCTCTCTCCATAAATGGAGTAGACGAGAGGTATGTTGAAAATTCACCCGAAAAAGCTTGTTCTGACCACGCTGGGTTACCAAGGTCTGGCTCCAAAAGGAAACCGTTAAACAGGGCTACATTTCTGAAACTATATTCAAAAGATAGATCTGCTGTAGTTGTTTGTGTTCCACCCGATTAATTGAATTAACATCCATACAACACTCTACAGAAACCCGTAATGGAAGAACACCCGCATGCTGGAATAAAATGTGCGTTCTGTCCACATCGGGAGTGATGACAGATAATATTTTGGAAACTAATAAAATGTATTAACATTTTCATTCGGAGCTCATAACATCACCAAGGATGACCTCTGAGCTTTCATCTCTTCTAAGTTTGTATCTGCCTTCACCCAAAATGATCCTACATCCCAAGAGACAAATGGAATTCCTTGAAATCTCACAGCGGCGCGGCCGACAGAGACCCGGCTTCAATCCTGATCGCAGGAGGGGTCTGCCTGCCCGCTGCCTCTTCTAGTTTTCCTCCACATCCCAACCGCAAGCGAGGGCGAGAATCTGCGGGGGGAAATGTTGATATGAATGTGGAATTTATGTAGGGTTAGTGTACAACAGGTGGGTGTGGAAGTGGTGGACCAGAAAGCCCTTATTACAGACTGTAGTGGTATGTTATTAGACCACGAGGTCACCAGGTGGTTTATATATAAACTGGTTGTGACTCTTTCCCCCCCCACCCCTCACCCTCATTCTGGCCTCGGCTTGCACAGAGGCGAGGCACAGCCGTACATAATAATCTATTAAAACGAACGTTTTACCTGCACTCTGTCTCACCATCACAGACAATTGGGCCCATCTAGTCCGTGCCAAGACTATCCCACCCAGTTCCATCGACCTGTAACCCTCCACACCCATCCAACCTATTCATATTTCTCATGTGTAGTATCACTATTGCAGGGGAGGATCAATTCCAAAGAGAAAAAAAACATTTCATGCAACACCCCCATTGATTGAGGTTCACTTGACGCTGGCACAGCTTTGGCTCAAAACCCTGTCCCATGGATGTACTCAGGAATTGTGTCATTAATCTTTAAAATTATATATATTTCTTAGAAAAGGTTTTGTCGGTGGACAGACACCATTTTGAAAGTCAAAATGTCTCTGAATCCATTGTTCAATGGAAGCTGTGTCAACAGCTATAAAGTTGAAGTCATTCTTCATTGAAATTAAAGATAAGGGTGTTGGCAGACAACTCAGGGAAGCATTTGCTCTAACTTTTGAAAGAAAACCAAACAAAATCAATAGAGGTCAAGTCATGCAATTAGGGAGGCATCATAAGTCAGATAAGCGCCATTCAGAGCCAGCTCTTCAGCGCTTGATGTCCTGCGCGGAAACTGCCAAAATATTTGGCCTGGAAGTCAGCTTGAAGAAAACTGAGGTCCTCCATCAGCCAGCTCCCCACCATGACTACCAGCCCCCCCACATCTCCATCGGGCACACAAAACTCAAAACGGTCAACCAGTTTACCTATCTCGGCTGCACCATTTCATCGGATGAAAGGATTGACAACGAGATAGACAACAGACTTGCCAAGGCAAATAGCGCCTTTGGAAGACAACAAAAGAGTCTGGAAAAACAACCAACTGAAAAACCTCACAAAGATTAGCATATACAGAGCCGTTGTCATACCCACACTCCTGTTCGGCTCCGAATCATGGGTCCTCTACCAGCATCACCTACGGCTCCTAGAACGCTTCCACCAGTGTGGTCTCCGCTCCATCCTCAACATTCATTGGAGCGACTTCATCTCCAACATCAAAGTACTCAAGATGGCAGAGGCCGACAGCATCGAATCCATGCTGCGGAAGATCAAACTGCGCTGGGTAGGTCACGTCTCCAGAATGGAGGACCATCGCCTTCCCAAGATCGTGTTATATGGCGAGCTCTCCACTGGCCACCAAGACAGAGGTGCACCAAAGAAGAGATACAAGGACTGCCTAAAGAAAGCACTTGGTGCCTGCCACATTGACCACCGCCAGTGGGCTGATATCGCCTCAAACCGTGCATCTTGGCGCCTCACAGTTCGGTGGGCAGCAACCTCCTTTGAAGAAGACCGCAGAGCCCACCTCACTGACAAAAGACAAAGGAGGAAAAACCCAACACCCAACCCACCAATTTTCCCTTGCAACCACTGCAACCGTGTCTGCCTGTCCCACATCGGATTTGTCAGCCACATACGAGCCTGCAGCTGACGTGGACATTACCCCTCCATAAATTTTCGTCCGCAAAGCCAAGCCAAAGAAAGAAGATAAGTCAGATATGCAGTGGCCTCTAGGGAGAGAGGTACTGCTCTTATTGTACTCTCTACTATGGGAGATGCAAATCAGTGGCAAGGAAGAGCCACTTCAGCTGTCTCTTTGAAAAGAGAACACTTTCACCATGTCTTTTGTACATGGCCACTTCATGTAACCCTTGGTGTACATGGCCACTTCAGAAACCTCCATGCAAGAAAAATAATTCTTTGAATGAACAATTCTCCAAAAACAACTCTACAAGAATGTGTGTGAGAACTCTTGAACAGATGCAAGACACATTTTCCTCTAATTCTTTTCTCCTTTATATGCTCATTTATCCACACCCCCTTCAAGTGGATAAAAGCTATTCCTATCCCAGCCACACCCCCCCCCCCAAAAAAATAATGTTCAACATTTGAACTATTAATCATGTGAAAAATTCTGAATTTCTTGTTAAAGGGATCAGTGTTAGGTTTATTTATGTCATCTCATCTGGATTCCATTGAATCATTTCTTGGTCCACCCCTCAAAAACTTTCATTATCTTAATTATCAGGCCATCCTTCAGTCTTTGCCTTCGATACATCTGGGGGGGGGGGAACCCCACACACACACAAACCATAACCTACACCATTTTGGCCTTCAATTATTTTTCTTTGTCTTGAGCACTGCACCTTAACCAGCTGGGGGGAAAAAAAAGTATCATTTTACTTTTACCTGTGCACAATGCTTAGTTTCTTTTTAAAAAGTTTACTTCCCAGCCAAAGCTAGTAAGATACAATAATGACAGAGATGTAAGCAAAGGTTTATTGGAGGCCTATAGGATTTAAGAGCTTAGATCAGTTACAAAGTTCACAAATTCTGATTTGTTTCAGAAATCCATCCAAGAATTGACGTGCAATGCTGAGCTGGCATCTTAACAATTATCCAAATTCCAGATGGATTTATGGATTGGCATTTCAATTTGTTGTCAATGTGGAATATTAGATTTATGAAGGAATCATAGCACAAATGACAAGTTTGAAGTGCACAGGAAAATGATCACAAAGTGAAAGCGGTTCACTAACCGTCGCAGCATTATTGTTAAATTCAATTTTCATTGTCCTTACTGGCAAGCATCATTCAACAGTCATCTTCATGCTGTTGATAATTAATGGGGTGCATATGCACTTCGCAACAAGTCCAGTGGATGATGGTCCGAGAGGTAAATATGCTGAGAACAATTTTCAACCAATGATAGATTCATCCATCTAAGATGAAGCAATCTCATATCAGAGCACCCAGGGCCTGTAATCCCAGACTACTGGGATGGAAACCTTAATTGCCAACTGTTTTATTACCACACTCCAGCCAGGATATCTCCACCCACACCCCCCCCCCCCCAACCACCACCTGAGGTCAGTAAATTTCAATGTAATAAATAAGCAATGAAAAACCTATAAAGTGGAATATAAAGATACAGTCCTAGGAATAAATGTGATATAGGAAGCCCATGTGAAACATTGGGGAACATTTCAAAATTCAAATACTTGACAAAAGTAGCACATAGTATGTTAACTCTCCCTGATCAGAAACAACAAACAAGGCCACAGGAGCCGCCCCAGCTGGAAGTCTATTCGTGCGGTTAAAAAAAAATGAAATGAGTTCAGGAGATAATATAAAGCCAAGCACAAGTTCACTATCCAAATTGGAAAAAACTCATGCCTAGTTTGTTTAAAAATTTTAAAAACTCAACACACAGCCTCCAAATAGTGCAACCTCAACAACCTAGACGGTTATTAGGCCTTGGAGACATTTGATGCTGGTGCCAATATCGATAATTAACATAATTGGCAGAAATAGCAGTTTCAAAGCTTAGTCCATCCCTCTTCTGCAGCACGGTTTAATATTCACTCTTTGCCTTCAATCACTTCTACAATTACCACTTTGCAATTTGAGAGACTCCACATACCCTCAATATATCAGAGCTTAATTGTACCTGTGCTTACATACACTAGGGATTTTGAATCCCAGAACTGGATTGTGAGGATAGAGGTCGTGGTTGCTGAATTACAATTAGGAGCTCCAACTGATATTCACCCTGCTCTAGCCATGGCATCCCAAATACCCACAACACTGAGGTGACACCAAGACCAAGGAAGCTTCTTTTGCTTCAATGCCTGGACAGCAAACACCAAATTAGGTCACATTCAACTTCACAACATAACTAACTAGATGAGGTTCAGCGAGATATGAACTAAAGGACATGGGTTAAGAATGAAAGGGAAACAGGGAACTCCAGAGCGTGGAAGGCAGTGCCAGCTGAAGTAGTGGACATGGGTTCCATTTTGACATTTAAGAAAAATGGATGGGAATACGTGGAGGGCTACAAGTCATGGGGAATAGGCAGAATTAGTATAGCACAAATGATGGGCTGAAGGGTCCATTTCTACACTGTAGTGTTCTATGAAATAAATCCCATTTCGAATTTTATACATTTCATGAGATTTTAAGCCCTCATGTTAACCTACATTTCCTCTGGTACGGATAAAATGGAGAAATGATAGGAAGTCAATCCTGTCTGCTATTCTACACTTAATTTGGTTAGATTGCCACTAGCAGAAACTTGTGCATACAGTACATTCTACTGCCACATTTTACCACAGCAGGAGATACTCTCAGAATATTTTATTTGTTAAATTTCCAGAAAGGTCTTATAAAATATAGCAATGTTCCTTCATGCAGACAAGAACAAAAAAAAGGTGAAAATTTCATAATTGCTTAATTGTTCTGCTCATTCAAACATTTATTGGAATTTCACATTGATGACCTTTGTGGCAGAGATCAGTAAAGCTGCAATGTGTTAGTATTTTCTCCAAATTAAATCAAGATGTTGGTTATTGAGGAAAGATTCACAAAACAGATTTAAAGTTATACACCCTATCTAATGGAATGCAGCTTTTTCCATATGTGGGGGGGGGGGGGGGGAAATAGATCCTGGAGTTCAATCATCATGAACTTTTGCCCATCTGGTTCTTGCATGACTTCCAAATCCCTGGCCTTCATACTGAAGCACACTGCATTGATTCATTTCACTGGCTGTTATCATTATTGCGTGTAAACTCCAACCCAGAACTTGAGCAATAATATACAGAGACAATACCAATGGGAAAGCTAAATTGTCATGGATGAAACCCATCTGAGCAGACCAAGGCAAATTTACTTTTGAGTAACAATGTAACACTAATCAAAATGGTTCTGATAGTAATTCATCTTAGTCACTCACAAAAACCTGCTGTGCACAAAGTTCTCATCCATCTATGACTGGCCTTCAAAAGATTTGGTGTGTAAAGTATCTTAAATGAGAAAAGCCCACATTCCTACTTCCCATTTTCACTTGAATACATGCTTATATACCAGACATGGCTCTTGGGAGAGGCAAAAAAAGTTGATGTTGAGATTAAATACAGGACATAAAAAAAGGTGAAATCACGAACAATAAAGCAGAATCTTTTGTGCAACTATTTCAAGAAAATAACAGAAAGAACAGGAGATGGTGATGTGTGGAGAAGGATTTATCAGAAATACTTCATTCTAATTTACAAAAGTTTTTGTTCAACCATAAAAACTATATAGACTAATCCATCAAAATCAGATTAGAACAATCTACAAATGCATGTAGCATTTATTTTAAAGTGCTCTTTTGCACTAAAGATTCTTTTTTTGTTACATCAGTATCTAACACTCCTGGCATAATTGTTGGGACTACAAAATGAATACAATTCTGCAGACTGTTTAAATATGTAATGGCCAAATCTTCACATCAAATTAACTAAGTCACTAATGATCATGTCTATAGACCAAAATCATCACCCTGGTGTCACATTACACTTGGTTTCTACTCAATCAAGTACATTATTAATTTCAAAGAAAAGGCCCCTGAATACTCCCAGTATTTGTCTTATTTAGTGTTGTGGGAAATTATCAGATCGTCAGCAATGTTGCAACAGCTCTTCCCTTGTAACTGGTTCGGTTATTCTTGAACTTTTTTCTATCTTGGCGATAAATGTTCAAAGTTTATTCGGTCATTATTGGTTGTGGGATATCCAGTGGAAATCTCCACTTCAAATGTTCTTCATAGGCTGCAAAATGCTTTGATTTCTAATATCATGAACTATGCTTCACATCTCTTTTTACTCATTGTTAGTATGCGCCTTAATAAACACAGGGCAACATCACATATAATCCACCTTTTATTATTATTTCCATTCACCTACTCCAGAAGTCTCAACTTCAGAAGTTCCAGAGATTTGTCTAGAATCAAAGTCAGATTGTTCCATCAAGAATTTCAGTGTCCAAATTTCACAGGATATTTTGCTTCAGAGCAAGTTACTTAACACTGCTATGAGGAATAATCATTATTTTTTAAATGTGCATCTCCAAAATTTAATTGCACTCCTATCCTGTTCAGGTGGCTCTTAAACAGTCATTACCTGCAGCACCCTCAACTGTTCTTAATGGGTTAATGACCAAAATCCATCTTGGACCTCACCTTCTTCCTTTCAAAGTTTTCATCTCCATTTTGGTGGGAGGATTGAATAGATCATCTTTCAGTCGAGGAGAGAAAATTAAAACACATTTAACTAGACATTCAAATTCAAACTATCCAGGCACGTACCTCCAAGCCCCATGTTCCACACAAGAGCAGCCACATCGTTGGGACGAGAAGATGCCACTATTCAAACCTGCATTGTAATTTATGCAGTCACATTGTGCCCAATTTAAAATGAACAGCAGAAGAGATGGTGACATTGCCAGCATGGAGTCAAACAGTGAAGATATACTTCAGGGACAGAGAAAGGAAAATATCACAAGAAACGATTGTGAAAATGAAAAAAGGGAGCATCGGGTCTAAAGCTCATGGCAGATGCTGACAGAAATTAAACAATTCTGCAAACTTAAGATTCATCATCGATGTTTTCTCATCGGGAGATGCTGCGTCTTCCTTTTCATTTATAGACTGCTTTAAATCTAATAAGATGATCTGAACCCACCCTCAAAATAAGATCCTGCCTGAGTTAATTAAAATTAAGACACATGCTTGTCCTATATATTTATATTCAAGTAAATCAGTACTTAGGAGTTGGCATAAAATATATTCCTGGTCTAGAGACATTTGAGCTGTAAATACATGCAATGGAATTCATTTTCTAATTGTGCATTTTACAAAATCCAATCAAAGTGCCACTAATTTGAATAAATAAAACATACACAAATCCGACAGAAAATGGATGCTTTAAAAGAATGCTGAGGTTATGATACTAGAGCTCCATTAAAATTTTTCTTGTGATTCAAAGTACCTTAACCCAAGTATCTATCTCCTGGAGAAGAGCTGCCACCTATGAGCAAGAATGATCTCATTGGCAAGATGTATATTAATCAGCACGTTTGATAACTTGGTTGCATTAAAACTCCTTTTTCCACAGAAGGTAAAAGGGCCAAACCATTTCAGCTTCACTTAAAGGAACAATTTGCATTGATAAATTAGGAACTTCTCATCACCTCACATTTCACTCCAAAACATGACCAACACAAAACAGAGGTTCAAAAACACCTATTGCCCAACTGTTTGGCCTTTTACTTACTTGCTTTAAATAGTTTTCTTTTCTACTAATTTTATCCCATTTTTATTCCTATAAGTAAATTAAAATTAACTAGTTTGAAGTTTTGGATGTCAGGATATGTAAACCAACTGCCCTCTACATCAAATTCAAATGCTTCCTCTTCCAAGATGTTCCCAACACAAGCACTCATCTGTTCTCGTGTTCTCTTCCTCATTAAATTTTCATCTTTTTGTTGCAGCACAGATCATCTCCCCAGTATTAGATTCTGTCTGCCTTCTCACTGGCCGTATCAACAGCAAGACATGTACAGGAGGAATTATAGCCACATAGCCAACATATCCAGATCAGTGATTCTCAACCTTCCTTCCTCCCCCCCCCCCCCCACCCAACTCACATACCACCTTCAGTAATTCCTTATTAACCACAGAGCCCCTATGGCATAGAATACCAAAGGTGCTCTGGGTGTAGTAAAGGATTACTTAAGGTCATATATGAGTTTTTTTTTGGGGGGGGGGGGCAGGGGGAGATTGAGAACCACTGATCTAGAAAGTACTATTAATGCATTTAAACCAGATTGCACTATTAAGCCTAGCAGAGACATACCAACTTCTTACCAGTTTCCAGGTAAACAATTTTTTTTTTGCCAGAAATCAGGGCAGTCATATTCACAATTTCATCTCATCAAATTCCCTTACTATGCAGAAACATACAATTTCCCCCAATTTAAACAGTCTCAATTTGGAAATCAAACAAGCATCCTGATTAGAGTCAACTGCATGAGCACTGAAGCCATCACACTAAACAGCAAATGCTTCTATCCATTTTGATCACATTTCACTTCCAGTTGGCCTTTTTTATTAAAGCAAGAAGAGACATTGAACCCTGAAATTGCCACATTAAATGATTGTTTGTTAGGCACCTTGAACAAGAAGTGACAAGTGCAAGTGACAAAATATTGTTACCTGAAATACAGTCCAACTGAAGGGTGGCACCTGCCTTCATAATACAAGGCAACTAACATCCTGGCGCAAAAAATCCAATTCTATTCTCACCGCAAAAGGTATGCACCAATGCATTGTCAGTGGAGGTGGGCAGCAGTTTTATTTGCCAAGGAATGCTTGTCTACGTTGAACTGTTGGCTGAAATCTTAAAATTCACTGGATAACGACATAGTGCTAGGCAGAGTTGGGTATTCATAGCATCAGTGTTGTAAAGTTGGCATCTCATTCACTATATTTCTATGTCAGATTATTATTAAAAGTTGCCGAGAGATCAGTTGTTAAAAGTACTGTCACTTGTTTTGTTGTCACTCTTTTGTTAAAACACAGTTTAAAGAAAATTAACTATTGGTTTACAATGCAGTTTAAAAACAACTGCAGTCTATTTAAACAACCAGTTTGTTAAAAATACACCAGTGTGGAAGCACATTTATAAAGCTAGCCTTGGAAAATAAAAATGAATAAAAAATGCAAGTCATACAATTGATTTTCAAGCCCATGAGTCCACCTGCATCGGCAGCTTTTAATCCACATACTAGTTATAACGAATAATTTTAAGAAGTTTTTTTGAAATCTTTTAATTGCATCCCAAAAATTCCTCAGGATAGTTCACCAACATAGAATAACACTGGTAGTGCAATATGCAACTAAACATTAAGTTAAAGCAATATATAATGTTTTGTACATTATATACTGGTCAGCATGTAAATGACTGTCCCCTATATGCTCTAATCCACTGAAGTACATTTATCTCCATATGCTTTCAGATAGATTTTTTTTGATGGGGAGAGAAGAAAGAATTAGTTAAAACACAAATTAATATTGTATTTCAAGTTGGTCTAATTATTCATGTATGCTTTAAGTACTGAGACCACCTCAGTGCTGAAACATTAATGTTCAATTGCAAGGCAGTTTTAAGAGAGTCAGCAAGGAGCTGTTTTTCAAGGCAGCGGAAATTGCCATGAATTACAGGTACCACACAAGTAATAACCATCAAGTAATTCTTTTCGCAGGTGATTAAATCTCTCTCGCCTCTTCCAAATAATTACTGCAGTTACATATATTCATGGCTCCTTATCTTAACTCTGCTACAACTTCAAATGAAACTCTGGATATTGGACATAACAATCAAAACTTTTTTTAAGCTGCACTTTCAATGTTAAAAATGACAAGTAATATTCATTGCACTGGAAATCCTTGGTGAATCTAAGAATCTAATGCAAGATGACACCCTGCCAAGCTGGATCTGAGAGTTTTGCTCCAAGTTTCATGAAACAAACAGGACAAGTGTTTTTAATTTACCCTTTAAGAATTTGTACAAATAGTGACATTTTCAGAAACCATTCAACTAACTTGTGGAAGAAAATAAGTGAAAGTTCTATGTAGTAATTGTTTCCTCTTAATATAATAGAGTCCAGGCAGATCTCAAGAGTACAATTTCACTTGTAGAGATTCCTTGCTGGATCCAAGATGTCCTGGAAATCTCCTTATAGTCTTGCCATACTGCAAAAGGGTCAAAATGTGGAGCAAGATTAGGCTTTCATTCGCTGCTGGCTAGGTTCTGGGTAGGTTGCACATTTCACATTGGTCAGTGCCTGGCTGGTTCATAAAGGTGCAGTGTCTACAGGACCACATAGCTGTGGGAGTAGACCTCTGGGATGCTCTCATTGCATTAAATTCTGAAGCACTGGGTGCTTGAACACCCACTGTACCTGCAAATAGAGAAGTAGCAATTAGAAACTGGACCACAAAGAAAAAAACAACACAAGCACATCGGAGACTCAGGGCGCAGACTGGGAGATCACTTTGCTGAACACCCTTGTTCTGTCTGCATCAGTAACAGAGATCTCCCAGTAGCCTACCACTTCAATTCTGTGCTCCACTCTTGCAATGACATGTCTGTCCATGGCATCATGTACTGACAAACCAAAACCACTCTTAAATTGGAGGAGCAACACCTCTTGTGTTTGTCAGGTGTGTACAAGGAGGATTCCTGAAGCAGTATGTGGATTGGGCAACAAGGAGAGCCCATACTGGATCTGGTTCTGGGGAATGAACCTGGTCAGGTGGTGGACCTCTCGGTGGGCGAGCATTTTGGTGAGTGATCACAATTCCCTTAGCTTTAACTTAGCTACAGAGAAGGATATAAACAGTCAAACTGAGAAAATGCTTAACTGCAGGGTGGGGGTGGGGTGGGGGGGGGGGGGGAAGGACTAATTATGAAAGGATGAAGCAAGAACTAGCAAGAATAAATTGGAAACATGTTTAAGGGTGAAAGGATAGAATTAATGTGGAGGACATTTAGGGACCATGTGCAGGGTTCAAGATAGGTTTGTCGCACTGGGTAAAGGAAAGAATGGAAGGAAAAGGGAGCCATGGCTGTTGAAACAGGTCAGGCAACTAGTCAAGAGGAAGAAGGAAGCATACATTAGATATAGGAAGCAGGAAACAGGAAGAACATGACAGGAAGGAGCTTAATAAAGGACTAAGGAGAGCTCAAAGGGCACATGAGAAGGCCTTGGCATATAGAATTAAGGATAACCCCAAGGTGTTCTTTGCATTAGAACAGAAGGATGACAAGAATGAAGGTGGGGTTGCTAAAAGATAAAGGGGCAACATGTGCCTGGAGGCAGAGAAGGTTGGAGAGGTCCTAAATGAATACTTTGCTTAGTATTCACAAGAGAAGAGAACCTTGATCATGGTGAGGTCCAATTTGAACAGGTTTGTGTGCTGGACAATATGGAGATTAGAGAAGTGGAAATGTTGGATCATCTTAAAAACATCAAAATTGACAAGGCCCCAGGGACAGACACAATATGCCCTAGACTGTTGTGGGAAGTGAGAGAAGAGATGGCTGGAGCCAACAAAAAGCCATGCTGACCATCCTTGAGTTGACTGTACTTCTCCAAATGCTCATAGATACAATCCTTAAGAATTCTCTCCATTAGTTTGCACATTACTTACGCAAGACATATAATTCCCAGGATTCTCCCTATTACCTTTTTTAAATAAGGGGATGGTACAAAAGGCAATGGACAGACATATGAGCATGGACGTGTAACTCGGTATTGAAATGGTTGGCTACTGAGAAGTTGCTGTGGTTGCGAATGGAAAGGAGGTGCTGAGCGAAGCGATCTCCCAATCTGTGCCCTCTGGTGTTTGCTGATACTTCCCTGGGAAATGGGTGTTGGCTGTCCACCCTTTCTATGCTTCTCATAATTCAAATTGGACCTCTTCTCTTGTGAAGACTGAACAAAGTATTCATTTAGGACCCAGCAGATTGGAGGAGCCATACCTTATTTTCTGTCTGTGCACTCCCCAGCCAGATTGCATCAACATGGACTTTACTGCTTTCCAATAACCCTCCTCACTTTTTCCTTCCCCTCCCCCTTTTCCTGTCTTTCCAGTTCTTCCACCCACCCATCCCTCCTCCCACTTTCTCCATCTATCATCTCCTGCCTTTACCACCCCCTCACCCCCTCCCAACACTTTTGTTCCGATGCCGGTCAGCATATTCTCATACTTTGATGAAGGGCTCAAGCCCGAAACATTGGTTATGCATAAAAGGACACTCTTTGACCTGCTAAGTTTCTCCAGCATTTAAAAAAAAACCATTAATACTACACTGTTCATTTTCCTCTGCGAGATCTTGCTCCAGAGATATCAGGAATCTTACTTCAGATGCCAATGTTCATGTTCAGCCCTCACCACAGACCACATAAAAGTGGATTACAGAAAACAAAAGTTCCAACTTCGCTTGATCTGGTGCTACACACCTTTACAAATGCAGGGTCAGCAGTGGTAACTGAACAAGTTTTTGCTTCCTAACACAGGGTCTCCAACTGTGATCAGACTTCTAAGCAGACAATAATCAAGGCGAGAACACAGCTGGTCACATCTACTCTCTCATTAAACTCACTAGTGAAGGATCCTTTAAATACAAAATGTTAAAAAGAGTCATTCAGTTGTTACCACATTGTTTTTACTGCCTAATCATCTACATTTAACTTGTTAGCCATCATCTATACGGTCACAGAAAGTGTGCAAGAAATTCATACTCTCGATGAAGATTTCAGACACAACAGTACAACTCAGTATTTCCATTAATAGACTCGTGCAAAAGAATGACAATCGTTCAGCAAAAATCACACCTTTCTACAATTATTGCTTAAAACAACCATCACCACCCTTCCCCCTCATTTGTCTTACTGCAGAGCTGTTCAATAGTGGCCCATTGTTCTGATCTCTTCCAGGTCTGGGCAAGTTCCTCATTCCGTGTTTTCACTGCTTCCAACAACAAGTTGATACTATCCTGGTAAAGATACAAAGCAGAGAGACAAATATTTGATTCATTCTTTAGTCAATGCTGTTGGACACAAGGTGAAAGAGGACTCAAAAATAAGACAATTTATAATACTTTTAACTGAAGGTAGTTATTTACAAAACTAATTTTATAGAACCATTGGAAAGCAGGTTTTAATTCCAAAATGAAAGGCTGTGCTAAACTGTTTTTTTTTTAAAAATAGACAAAATAGATGAGACTATAAATTTAAATGGCAACTAAATTATTGGTGGGAGAGTATTCAAATTACAGACACAAGGAAAGTAAAACACATATATAGCAGCTCCAAGTCAACATTCTGTCAAAACTTTTTGTTTTGGAAAGTACTCAGGCTCTGGAGCACAACCTCTGTCTTGATGTTTACTTAGTTGTACTTCACATATCCAGTAATGGAACAAAGCATCTAAAGGTTGAACCTCTGTGGTCCAGCACGTTTTGTATCTGCCACCATTAGTACAAACTCCTTACGGACAGTGCGGGATTCAAACCCCAGTCCCAATCGTTGGCACTGACAAGGCATTGCACTAACCAGGAGTTGATTTGTGATGCATTTGATCCTTTTAGCTCAGAAAATGGGTCTGATCGAAGCACCTACCGTACCTTGACAGCTATTTTCTGTGCATTTTCTATTTTCCGGCATTTTCTGTGGCCGTGCCAGGTCCCAACATCACGGGATTAAAAGAGGTTCAACCTGTACTGAATTGAAATGGTTTTCTTCTGACAAAAAGTACATTTGTGAACAAGATTTGTTCAAGACCCATTCAATTAATGGCCAAGTCAGAATTATCATCTGGAGTCCAAAGGGTTAAAGGGTAGTCATGTCTTGCTCCCTGAACAGTGAACCCGTTGGTTCGAAATGAGTCACAGCCAATTCAACACCTGTTAATAGTTGATGGAAACCCTGGTTTTAAGCATGACTTTTGGTCTTCGAACATTCTTCCCCTGCACCCCTGCCAAAAAATAGGATCATACTTTCTTAGGAAAGAGTGGTTGGCAGAAGTGTCAAATCACACCTCATTATGACTGAAGCCCTTGATTATATCATCAGATAACAGAATCTTTTCACATGAACAAGCTTTATTTTTTTTGCTGAAGGAATACAGGTGGATTCAGTTACAAAATATCTGGAACTAATACGAGTGCTTAACACAAATGATGATTACAAAATGCACCAAATCATAGAACATTCTTTCACTCATTGCCATTTCTCAAGCAGAAAATGACCTCGTCTTCTACAAACGATTCAATGTAAACTCAGATTTGAACATACTTTTGCATCTTTTTTTAAATAAAAGGATGCTATTCAGGGATCATTCTTGTTGATCAATTTGAATAACCAAATATAGGAACACATTAAATTTTAGCATAAATATTCACTCAGTCTTGGTACAAATTACTTGACATCCCTTTTCTTTCACCTTTACCAAACCTTGCACCATTTTACTGGCTTGAATGGTGAATGCCCAGTATAACCAAATCTTTTGGAAATATTTCAAACCATCGACATCTTTCGAAAACACTTCAGATTCAGCAAAATTTAGACTCAAAAATGATTTCACGTGGAATTTGCTGATGTTATTATAATTTGTAATTTGGCAGTCAACATACTACACGTCTTAGTACATTTGTAAAGATCAATAAAATATTAAGAGCATAAAATTAACATGAATTGTTAATTCATGTTGTTAATGAATTTTTAATTAAAAGACCATGACCAGTTATTTCAGTCAAATGCACGCCACCACTGCTGCTGAACCATTGCCCATGCTCTGTGTTCTCCCAAGCCTATCCTGACAGTGCTGGCCAAAACATTCAAGAGCCCAACAGTGATCAACAGCAGGATCTCCAGGGAAATTATGGAAACATGCAAGCACACCAAAACAAGCCTGCCAGCAAACAATTCTGGGAGCCCATCTCTAGCGCTGTCTGTCAATATTTCTGAAGATCAGATTCAAACCTATTTAGGATGCGGGATCAGACTCCCTAGTTTGAATGCAAGGGAATCTCAGGTTCATAATCGGTGTCAATCCAGAATTCAGCAATTGAGGACTGCTAGAGAATTACTGGAGCTCAGCCACTAGCCTCAGGAACATCCATTTGCACATGCTGGCCTCATCTACAAAACCAACCAACAACATTCAGCAAAAAAAGTTCAACATTATGATGGTCAGCTCCATTGCCAGCATCTTTCTTTGGCTTGGCTTCACGGACGAAGATTTATGGAGGGGGGTAAAAGTCCACGTCAGCTGCAGGCTCGATTGTGGCTGACAAGTCCGATGCGGGACAGGCAGACACGGTTGCAGGGGAAAATTGGTGGGTTGGGGTTGGGTTTTTCCTCCTTTGTCTTTTGTCAGTGAGGTGGGCTCTGCGGTCTTCTTCAAAGGAGGTTGCTGCCCGCCGAACTGTGAGGCGCCAAGATGCACGGTTTGAGGCGAGATCAGCCCACTGGCAGTGGTCAATGTGGCAGGCACCAAGAGATTTCTTTAGGCAGTCCTTGTACTTTTTCTTTGGTGCACCTCTGTCACGGTGGCCAGTGGAGAGCTCGCCATAGAACACGATCTTGGGAAGGCGATGGTCCTCCATTCTGGAGTCGTGACCCACCCAGCGCAGCTGGATCTTCATCAGCGTGGACTCGATGCTGTCGGCCTCTGCCATCTCGAGTACTTCGATGTTAGGGATGAAGTCGCTCCAATGAATTTTGAGGATGGAGCGGAGATAACGCTGGTGGAAGCGTTCTAAAAATACACACAATTTATTGCTTTGAACCAAAAGTTCTAGCAATGATCTGGAGGACACATTAACTGTGAATATGTCAAGATAAAAGTGTTTCCAATTCAGATTGGTGCTCTGCCAAAAAAATGCATCCATATAATACTTTCGATGTTGTTTCTAATCAAAAGTGAAATTAAAATCATTCCAATAATACTTTCAATATCAAAACACACAAAAAATACTTAAATGAATTATTAGCAGGTCAAGTCTAAAGTGATACTAAAAGTTATTTTCTGAATCAGTAGCTGAATTTAAAAAAAAACAAACCCAAGATGTAAAAGGCATTCTCCTCTGCAAGCTACGCATTGATTTTTCTTCATCTACCAGTGTTGAAATCATTATTTAGATTCTCTTCTGCTGGACATGGATGCCCCCTGACATTTGTGTGCCTTGAATGTTATTTACAACTTACAAGCATAAACGTTATCTAATTCTTAGTGCATGCAGGCAGCTTCATTTTTGGAGAAATTGAAAAGGCAACTGAAGATTGTGGTATCATAGCAAATGTTCCTACTTAAATTACATTACAGTACATACAGTACAGTAACAGGCCCTTCCAGCCCAAATAAACCTACAACCCCTGTACGTTTTAAAGGGTGGGAACTGGAGCAGTCGGAGGAAATCCGCAAAAACAAAGGGAGGATGTACAGACAGCACCGGATTCGATCCCGGGTCGCTGCCACTGTCGTAGCATTTTGCTAACCGCTATGTTAACCATGCTGCTTATGTTAGGATGAAGGAACTTTAATGACAATTCAATGAAGTGCCCAGGTCATTGCCTGAAATCTGGAGTGATATCTTGGGGGGGGCGGGGGGGGGGGGCTTTCAGAACCATCTTCCTTTGTGTAAAGTAGGCCTCCTACTTGCAATGGTTACTGATACCAATTTTCCATTTGCTCACATGTGGCACTCGCAACTCGTCCCATATGCTAATAATAGTTTTAAATTTAAGGCATTTATTTTTGTTGCTTGCTGGCGTTAAAATAAATTATGCTTCTGCAAAATAAAGTGTATTTTATCCCGATATACCCAAAATTGGAATAAGTATCAGTAACTGTCATGCCCTTAAGCGATGCAGAATATTAACAGATTTTGATACGTTATCTCTTTTTGTTTTTCTTATTCAAAGTTAATATCTCGCAAATAATATTTAAGATGAAAATTAAGACTGTAGATGCTGGAAGTCTGAAGTAACAGAAATTGCTGGAAACACTGAATAGTTCTGATGAAGAGCCTTTAACATGAACTACTAGTTTCTCTTTGCATTGATGCAGCCTGACCCAGCGATGCCTACAGTATTTTCCGTTTTTATTTCAAATTTTTTTTTTTTTTTTTTTTAATACAATCCTTTTGGCGTGGTCACTTACTGCAGAGAGCTTAAGTACCTGCCTTCAATGTTAAATGGAACTTTTAAACAGTACAACTTACTACTTCCACATGGATTTATACAGGCACTCTTAAAACAATACTCACCCTGAGTGGCATAACATCATTGGTAACCAGGAACAGAAGCAAATGGAAATCTGAGATGACATCAAGAAAAACCGCAGATTGATTATGTGCCAAGTAGGAAGCCAGGGTGTGAAAATCCTAAATAAAACAAAAGAACATTTAAAGGGTCAGAGAAAAACACTTCTTATGGAAACATTTTTTTAAAAATTTGGTAGGAACTTTTACCTGTGTTTCTCCTACAACATCCCTGTTCACTACAGAGAAAGGTTGTGGAGATGAAGCAAAGGTGTAGACAGGATCCTTGGGAAAAGTGGTGGGAATCTGCCGTCAAAGGAATGTTTACACAAATCAGTTAAAAGATTTAAGAATGTAAATAGCAGAATATTTTGGAAAAGAGAATCAAATTAAGACCTATTGTGAGGATATTTCTTTACTAATGCAGATTGAGTTATATTAGATAGATCAGTTATGAATTCTACCTTAATTTCAGTGCAGCATTCATCTTTTTCCCCCTTTGAGATCATTTATTTCCGGTTTCAATTTGTATGGATCTTTAAGAAGTTTGAAATAAACTAAACTTATGACAAAATATCACGCGAAATTAAAAATATTCTTTAAAAATTCATATTAAAAGCCTTTTTCCACATCAGCTCTATGCAATATCGTAGAATTGTAGAAGCAAAATGAATGTCAGAAAAATTAAGTCTCATCTCTATTTCTTGCAATGTTCCAGGCCAAAATGAAATGCAACCAAGCAAATTCAAGGTTAGAAATGTACCTTAGCTCCAACTTACATCTATGATCAGGTATTCAACTGGCAATGGCCGTGCCAACTGCGTAATTTCATTGCTAAACTTGTCAACATCCTACAAGAGAGAAAAAAAATTCACCATGCCAGCTCACTTATTAGAACATGCAACAAATCACTGCTTCTGCTCACTTTCCTATTCGTTCCTCAAACATTTTTAAAAAAAAAATCAGGGCAATGATGTTATAAGAAAAGTCAATCATGTGTTAATTTGATAAGAATAGCAGCAGTCAACATACAGGAAGGAGAATGAGAACTTGTCTGAATGGTGCACCAACAACAACCTTGCATTCCATGTCACCAAAACTAAGGAGCTGATTGTTGACTTAGGAAAGGAAAGCCAGAGGTGTACAATCCAGTGATCATTGGGAGATCAGAGGTGGAGAGGGTGAGCAAATTTAAGTTCTTGGGAGTCACTATCTCAGAGGATCTTTCCTAGACCCAACACACCAATGGCATCATGAAGAAAGCACATCAGTGCCTCTACTTCAGGAGTTTGTGGAGGTTAGCTATGACATCAGAAACCCTGGCAAATTTCTAGAGGTGTGGTAGAAAGTGTGGTGACCGGCTGCATCGTGGTCTGGTATGGAAATACCAATACCTCTGAGCGTAAAGCCCTGCAAAAGGTAGTGGATACAGCCCAGGACGTCACAGGCAAAACCCTATTCACTATTGAACACATATACAGGGAACACTGCTGTCAAAGAGAAGCAGCAATCATCAAAGACCCTCACCACCCAGCACATGCCCTATTCCTGCTGCAGCCATCAGGTCTAGGTGCCACAAGACTTGCACCACCAGGTTCAGGAACAGCTGCTCCCCCTCCACCATCAGACTCCTCAACGACAAACTCAATCAGGGGCTCATTTAAGAACTCTTACTTGCGCACTTTGATTTTTTTTTTGTTTTCTCTGTATGGCACAGTTCGTTTACTGTTCTTTCTTTGTTTTACACTGTGTACAAGTTATTTTTTTTGCACTATCAATTAGTGGTAATTCTGCTGCGTCCACAGGAAAACGGAATCTCAGGGATCTATGTGATGTATGTACTTGAAAATAAATTGGAAATTTAAATCTCCAGGACAACTAAAAATGGGTAGATATATGGCAGATGAAATTTAATATAAAGCAAGCACTGGGACAGTAAGAAAGACAAGGAGAGTTACATCTTTTAAGATTGTGCTGGACAAAAAAACTACAGCTTCACATTTATAAACAAATAATCCAGGTTGGAAAAGTCAATAAAAGCAAATGCAATATCTTGCTTTATAAATAGAAGCGTAAAGTAAAAGAGATGATTATTCTAAACATCAGATTTCGAATTTGGCCCGCTTGAGTCTTGCGTACCATTCTCTGCACTTGTTGGTAATATAAGACATTACAGGAATTTGAAACTGATGTGCCAGATAATGAAGAGATCAAAGGCAGTGTAGTTAAACACATCTGTGCTTTTATTAGTAGAAACTCAGTAGTACAATAATGAATGATAATAGGTGCGTACACAGTTATAGTCAAGGAAGGGGAGTGCCCTTGGTGGTAGAGATAATTCATGTCCAATGCCAGTATTGCAGACTAAGCATAGTGAGAGATTGACAGCATGACACAGATTTACCACAGAAACCCTGTCACACAAGGAGGTACTAGGACAGATAATCAACAGCAATAACAATAGGTGGTAAAGTTATATTACCAACGTTTCCTCCTATGGACGCTGTGAAACCAGCTGAGTTCCTCCAGCATTTGTGTTTTTACTACAATTGCAGCATCTACAGACTTGTGTTTCACAGAGGTTATGTAGGGACATAGCGTCAGTCACGAGCAGCAAAATTTTGAATGACCTCAAGATAATCCAGGGGAGGCCTGGGAATAGGTAGATTTAAATGTAACTAAGGTTTCATCAGATGAATGATATGATGTTAGTAGAAATAGGCAATAATAGTGATGGGGAAAGTATGCAGTGGATAGCTTAGTCTGGTGTGTAATCTGTTATCAGTTTAACTCAGTCGAGAGGGAGCAAAAAAAATGTGTAGAGGGGAACAGCTTTTAGCTGGAATCAACTCCGAATAACTAAAGGAACTTTCTGTGCATTTGATATTGGAAGGAGAGTTTAAAAAAAATTGAAACAATCAAATGACAGTTATGAAAGAGTTTGGTGTTGTCTGCTTAGATCGAAGAATTGGTTCTGTGTCTACAGGCATTGTTGCAACATGCAGATGGGAAAGTGAAGTGTTCGAAAGTAGGTCATTCTAATCATTGCAGATGATGGTACCAGAGAGGGAAAGTAAAGGTTCCATTATTGCCATTTAAATTGTAATATACATGAAATTCTTTAACTTTGGTCTACCCTTAAGGCAGATGGAGAATCGCCACTTTGTCCAGCGCCCCTCACAGAAACCTACACGACCTGGTATTCCCAGGCGGTCTCCCTACCAAGTACTGCCCAGGTCTGAGCCTGCTTAGCTTCTGAGATCAGACAATCTCATGTGCATTCAGACAATTATTTGGCTATAACTGCTCAGATAAGAATTAAAACAGCAGAAAATGAGGGCCATATCATAGCAGGTTATTGAAGTCTTGTTGAAAGCAAGAGCTTTACACTATCAACCAGACATCAAGAACTTCAGCCAATTTGAGATCAGAGAGAAGCTGGCAATGTTCTCCATGGAGTAGAGATGATGGGAAACAAAATTACAAACATGAATTAATTGGCAAAGAGACTCCAATTATTTTTTAAGTTAAATATTGCCCAACAGGACAGTGGGACCACAAAATAGTTTTCAAAATAGTATGGGATAAGTTCTTGGACATGATGGGCTCAGTAAGACTCCAACAAAACATGAATTTATCTACAAGTAAAACACACAAGTCTGCAAACACCATGATGGAAGTAAAAGCACAATGCTGGAGAAACTCAGCAGGTCAAACAGTGTACTTTATATAGCAAAGATATACATAACCAACATTTCAGGCTTGAGCACTTCAAGGTACAAGCAAGATGTAGGCAGTGGGCTGAACAAAATGGTGGGGTACAGTCTCACAGGAAGATGGATAAGGTAGGGAGGACTTTGTAAATGGAGAGGGAAGGGGGTGGAGAGTTGGAGGAAAGAGGACAGAAGGATGGGGGAGGGAGAATGGAGAGTAGACTAACAGAAACTGGAGAAATTGATGTTAATGCCATCCAGTTGGAAAATTAGGTGTTGCTCCTCCAGTTTACGGATGTTCTTGGTTTGACAGTACACGAGGCCATGCATAGACACATCAGCATGGGAGTGAGGTGCAGAAGTGAAATGGTTGGCCACCGAGAGAGCCCAATCATTGATGCGAACAGTTGAGTCTAACAGATAAAGCTAGAGCTGGAGGAACAAAGTAGGAAGAGGAACACTAAAGAGGTAAATGCAAACTGACTTGAAGGAAGGGACCTTCAATTACTTGAAGTAATTGGTAGTTTGGTCTTGCCAAACAGAAAGGCTCAAAGAAAAAAAAAACAAGAAAGTTGAGTCTAAAGGCCTTCTACTTGGCCAAAAAAACTTTCCTCACACATAAAGTAACAACATTTTATCACATTATCATTGATTTTCACTTTTGAAGCTCTCTTTCCATTGCTTCCAAGAAACCACAGAAATCTTGTAAAAAGGTTAATAAGATAATATGAAGAATTATGCTAACAAACAATGAATAAATCACATTTAAACTGGTTATTATACTTGTTCTTTATAACCCATCACAGCACAGTTTCATAGTTACCTTGTAGAAAACATCAGGAACATACTGTTCACTGGAAGACTCCTTTACATATCCCAGTTCCGGTGCATCTCTACATGGCAGAAAACAGTCATCGCCCACAAGAGCCATGCACTGATTGGAAACCTGGTAACCTTCAAAATGAACCTGATTATCTGGGCCACCTAAGGAAATGAAGAACACAAATTTAAAGTGCCGACAGAACTGGGATAATGAAAGAAATTTGTTTGAAGATTTCTACTGCTCTCTTCAAGTCATACTGGTAATCCAAATGTAAAATTATAAACTTTGCAAAAACTTATGATCCTATGAGGTTGTATTTTTATATTATCTTTCTGATCTGGATATATTGAATCACTGCAAACACAAATCTTTCGGACAACATCTGATCCAGTTCCACTGAACAGCCTGAAAATTGCAGGTAGTTTACTGTAGGGACAGAGAGGAAAAAAAAACACTTGTGTTTAACAGTACAGGTGTTTATCAACTTACGATGGGGTTACTTTCCGGCAGAGCCATCACAAGTCTAAAAAAATTGTAAGTCGAAATAGAATACAGGTATACCTTGTATAATGCCGACAGCACTGTATCCCACTGCCCCCCCCCCCCCCCCTTCTCCCCACAGACCTTTATCATTCCCAACACTGATCTCACTGCCCCATTCTCTCCTGACAACACGGTATCAGTCTCTGCGACTTTTCCAACTGGATTAAAAGTGATTGACCAAGGAGGCTACAAAGAATTCCCCTTAGAGGAATTATCAACATTTATCAGAAAAAAAAAATCAACGATGCTTGCAATGACCTCACTTTAACATATGACATGAAACTAAATAACAACAGTCATCACTTTGAAAAATCGCAAGTCGGACCATTGCAAGTAGGGGACCACTTGCCTGGTTGTGGCAAATAGAATTTACATCAACGGTCCACTAAGTGGTGCAGACTAGGCTTCTTATTTTGTAACAAGATAACAAACTGATTTGATCACAGGAAGAGTCAACACGTACCTGTTGCCAAGACAGTAACAAACTTGGATCCAAAATGACCATCAGGAGATAATCGGCAAGCATTGGGGTGCTTGTTCTGGAAATATCCTGCTGTGATACACTCCTCTGCACTTAGAAAATGTGCATCCTGACAGAAAAAAAAATTAGCATGGAAAATTATTAACCATAGATTTGGGATTTATATCATACATATTATTACTGATTTACCAGCCACTGTCAAATTTGTGGAATGACCCATGTTAATAGTCTAAACTTGTGGAATTTCCACTTAAATCAATTAATTTATTTATGCATGCAAGGCAACTGATCCTTCCATCCTCATTCTCCATATATCCCTCTGTGAAGATGGCCAAAGATGAAATTCACCATCACCTTCCATGCACCAGCATAGCCTTTGGATGGAAAAGTATTTGAATATCAAAACCTCAAACTACACACTCTGAGACATGGATTACCTCTATCAGGGACTATAAAGAACAGAAATTGATTCTGTAAAATCCTCCAAACCACTGAACTAAGAGCAATATCCTCTCCCAGAAACCCCATGAGATCTGAGATCTTATTTCATACAATCAGTGCACATATAAAACAACAATTCTGAAATAGACATATTATTCCATCCAAGATTCTCCATGGCAGGATATATGCATTATAGGGGAGTTTTCCAAGTCTCCTTCCTTCACCCACCAATGAGAATCTCTGGTTAACCATTCAAAAGCAGCAGGGAAGATGGTACCAAGGACAGACTCCCTTGTGCTTTCCATCAGGAATATACCAAAGTTAAAACGGCAACAGCCCAACCTGAATACTATTCATAGTGGTAAAGTTTACCCAACTCTCTTTGGCCTTGGAACCAAACCAAAAGCGAATTAGCATCAATTCTGCTGAGAGTGAACAGACCATAAACACCATAGAATTCATGAAGCCTTGGTGCATATAACAGCAGCTTTAATAAGGAAAATTCAAAACTAATCCAGTATTTTTTCATAGCCATTTTTTTTCCCTATTTCAAAAATTTAGCTGCTATTATTTTGAAAATTCAAGTCTATGCTTCTACTAAGGCTTGTGGAAAGGCATAACATAATGAAGTATACCTCAATATTTATTCTCATCTTCCTTCCTCTCAGTAAGAATTTAAAAATCAATACCAAATCTAAAGGGAATAGTCTTTCTGATTTCATCCCATCAAATTCTGTCATAGATTGCAAGAACCCCTTTGTAACTGAATAACCATCACTGCTCACTGAAATCATGTCAACATCAGAATTCTATCATCCCAAGGTTTCTCATCCTGAAGGACACCTGCTGTGCCCATGAATTTAACGTCCTAGCCACTGCCTTGATACATTTACCATTAACTGGATTTCTCTTGAACTCCTAGCATCAGATAATAATTTTACCATGTTTAGAAATAATACATCTTTTTAATGCTAAAGACCCAACATGAAAAGTGGTCCAGCTGTGGCTATCATGTTAAAGGTAATATTAGATCAACAACCAGAGTCTCAAAATGGACAAGGCAAAGGAGATGATTGTGGATTTCAGGAGGATGGAGATCAGTCATTCTCCATTGCACATCAATGGTTCCATTGATGAAGCCCAGGAAAGACTTGGTTCAATCACAGGGCCTCCTGTGCATACAAAGGAGGGCCCATCCTGGACCCATAACACCTCTTCATTAGATAGGAAGATGCAACATCGCTTACACTTCCTAAGGGGTTGAGGGGGGCAAAGCTACTGGCTCCCATCTTGACAATATTTTACAAGAGCACAATCGAGAGTGTCCTGTCCGGCTGCATCATCATGTGGTATGGTAGCTGTAAAGCACCAATCTAGAAGTCAATATAGAGGATCATCAAAATGGTTAATAACATCACTGGGATCTCCCTTTATTTGACTGATGATGTTTACTAGCAGTTTTGTCTAAACAGAGACAAAGAATTATAGAAGACACTCTCTATTGAGCACACAGTATATCGTTGCTTAATGTTCTCCCCATTTGTTTCCCGTGTCAATAAAAGTTGCTTGAGATTGTAACACGTGTCCAGACTCGTGCCTCAGTGAACCCACCGAACCTGATACTCTTCCCACATGACACATTGTCTGAAGAGGGCGTGCAAAATTAGTGATGACCCCTTCCACCCCGCACACAGCATCTTTTAGATGCTCCCGTCTGGGAAGAGATACAAGAGCATCAGAGCCAGCACCACCAGGTTGAGGAACAGCTTCTTCTCATGGGCAGTGAGAACGCTGAACAACCAAAGCAACTGCTCATACTAACCATCCGAGACTCTATTTATTTATATAAACAATATTTATTTGTATAAATGAAATACATGTCCTGCATATGTATCGTGATTCTGTGCAAGCTTTTTTTTGCAGTCCTAAAACCCTGCTCAATAAGCAAAAAAATTCCTTACTTTATTCCTGATGAACTTGACCGTGCCTTTTCTTGTATCCTCGGATAAAAGGTCTGTGAATATCCAACCAACCTGAAACAAGATGCAGAAAGTCAAATGCATCCAGATCATTGAGAGCAGTGGTTCTCATCCTTTTTCTTTCCACTCACATCCCACTTTAAGTAATCCCTATGCCATTGGTGCTCTGTGATTAATAAGGGATTGCTGAAGGTGGGATGTGAGTGGGAAGGGAAGGTTGAGAATCACTGCTCTAGACCCAATTGTTACTGAAATATTTTACTTGAGAAAAATTGTCATTGGCCCATTTCCTTTGGAGTTATGAAACCGTACACATAACGAGTCAATTGGGTACAATTGAAACTGTGGTTTTCAAATTTTTTTTCCTCCACTCACACATAGCACCTTAAGCAATTCCTTACTAATCACAGAGCACCTATGGCATAGGGAATACTTAAAGTGGTATGTGAGTGGAAAGAAAAAGGTTGAGAACCACAGATTTAGAGCATTAAATGTTTTAATGTTTCCTTGCCATTACTTTCAGCTGAAGCCCAGGAAAGACTTAGTTCAATCACTAAGCTTTCTCTCTGATGCCACGTTGTGCTCAGACAACAGATGTGCTTCTAAATATCAGAAAGAAAAAGTGCCAGGTCAACTCTCAAGATCAGAAATAAAAGCCTCACAAATCAATCTTACAACAAAAATTTCCGATATTTGCATATCCTATGAAAACAACTTTGTGGCCATGACTTCTTAAAGTGTCAGAAACTGCTTTTGCAATTAAACATTTTTTCAATATATATTTTATTTGGATAGGTCATAGGATATGTATCAAAGCCACAGGACTTAATAATGGAAAGCATAATAAAGGTGCAACTGGTGCCCCTCTTGACACATGGTGGAACAATTACGAAATAGAGAGCTTAGCAGATTGTTAAAGAAATACTGTGGTAGCAACAAATTATACTTATTAAATATCAGGAATGCAATAAAACATCAAGGTACTTATCAATTTAGCATCAAGTCATTAGTCCAGAATAGCTAAAGCTTGGCCAAAGCAAACTACAAAGCCAAAAATAGATTTGCCATATGTAATCATTCTTTTGGATTCTTTATATTTTCCACTTAATTTTGTTTATACAAATTGCTCAGCCCCTGCCCATATGCTATTTTGCTAACCAATTATTCTTTCTCACACACCATAGCATCCCAGTAACACTCCTATCTCATTGTACAATCCCATATATTAGTTAACATTTTGGCACACATTACCAAATAGTTATTATTCAGAAAACACTTCTGCTTTAATTCAGGAACGCAGCTGTGCCTGAACTTAAGAGTATTTGTTCTATTCACCCAGGGCTGGAAGTTAAATAAACTTTATTTTCCATTCATCCAGAAGCCTTGCATTGTACTGTCCAACACAACTGGAAACAATTACTTCCATTTATTGCAAGCCAATGCTCCACATCTGCTTATTGTTAATAAATGAAAACCATCGTAGGCATCAAACGTTGGAGAAAAGCCCCCATTTTAAAGTACTTCGTCAACGCTTAGGTTACAGTTAAAGAAAAGTGCAATCCTTTTAACTTGATAAAAACCACAAAGCCACTTTATGGCAGGTTGAAGAGTGCAAGGGACAATCTGTGGTATAATTAAGACAAGTCTAAATAAACTTTGAAAAGCATGCCAAAAAGAGACAAGCCCTAAAAAGTGTTCTTGTCTGTTTGCTTGACATTTTTATGCTCAAGCTTCACTCCCACCGACTTTTGAACAAGAGAATTTCTTAGTGATATACCAGAATAACGCTGATTGCAACCCTCCCTCAATTCTTGCAATTAATTTATCATAGGGGCCAGATCCTACTATCAAGTTTCTCTTCAATAACAAGCGTTGACAGCTTCATCATTATTCCTGCAGAAAAGCCAATCACCTTCCTCAATCCAAGTTTAGCAGCAATTTCATCTACAACTTCAGCTTTGGGATCCTCCAGAAGCTCTAGACTGTTTGCTGTACCAATCTACAGAGAGAAAAAGAATTGGACTTAGAGACAAGCATGCCAATTGTGGAATATTTTCCAAACTGAATTTAGTTCAACGCTAACACAAAGGACTAAATACTCACCAATGTGTTTAAAAGGAAGGGAAAATTTTACATTTAAAGTGATTGAAATAAATTGAGCAGATTATTAAAAGAAATATGATAATTAATTCATTGACATACATGTGCACCAAAAATCTCACTTGCTGCATCTGAACAGGTTCTTGTAAAGAAAATTTGTTTAGTTTAACAAAGCAGTTCGAGAAACAATGAATACACAAGATAAATAATATTCACCGTACTCCTGGTGAAAGTGACTTGCAAAAGTGCTGACAATCTGTTTGTGATGTTGGAGCAGTCTACAATTAGTGTATCAAGGGCAGCTTCAAGAGTTTGATAGCTGTTGGAAAGAAACTGTTCTTAAGAAACTGTTCTTGAACTGAGAGGTACTGGTGTTCAGGCTTCTGCACCTTTTAACTAAAGGTAACGGTGATAAGAGATTGTGACAAGGAAGATGGGGGTCCTTTTTTTGTATTGGCTACCTTTTTTAGAGGTATTGCTTCACCTGCAATGTTGGGCGGCACGGTTAGTGCAACGCTGGTTCAAATCTTGTACTGTCTGTAAGGAATTTGTATTTACGCCTCACGTCTGCATGCGTTTCTTCCGATTGCTCCAGTTTCCTTCCATCTTTCAAAACGTACCAAGGGTGTAGGTCAATTGGATGGCACAGACTCGTGGGCTAAAAGGACCTGTTACCATGCTGTAGGTCTAAATTTGAAGGGGGTTTCAAAGCCTGTGATGGACATGACTTCATTTTGGGTACTTTGAAGTAGAATGAATTCTGTGTGCCTTGAACTTGTAGTGAGATATTATGCTATTTACTGTGGAATACATTTACTGCTTGACAGCAACCAATTAAAAAAAAATCTGACAAGCTTTCATTTGTGTGAAGAAAGATGACATAGGGCCATCTAGTGGATTTACAAACAACTGGAAAGATGAGTATTTTTATTGATATGTGCCATGGGGGAAAATGTACTGCATAAAAACCCAAGTTATGGTTCTCTTGCATGTGTAGTAGTTAAGCATGCGTAACATTTTTGTGTTCGACATAATGGACATTTAGATTAGAAAGCACTTAAAAACATTTGTTCAATTCTTTTCTTCAAGTTTCCTTCCTTAGAAGCTCATGAGAACCAAACCAAAATTAAGAAAGAATTGGGCATAACATCAGAAAAAAAAATGCCAGATTGTTAAACTCACCCTATGTAAACTGGATGATTCTCAATGCCTTACATTTCTCAAATTACATAATTTCTATTTTTTGTGACCTTTGTGAGAAAAGAGGATACTCACAATAATGGATCAATATGATCCATTTGGGAGTCCCCAAATTTAGAGGGATTCTGAAAAGACATTTTTCAAACTTTATCAATGATCCTCAAGATTAATTTGGAACCTTGCCCATTAATTGCTTTGTTTGGTTTTTCTCATGATTAAGATAAACGTATCAGGGTCTCAGGAAAAAGTTTTAGCTTTCACCATCTTTATAGCCAGATAAGCAATTTTATTGAAATGGAAAGATGATTTATCTCCTTCTCATACACAGTGGTTATATGATGTAATGTCCTATTAAAGTTTAGAGAAAATTAGATGTAATATTAAGATAGAAAGTTTCAATTTATGAAACTGTGGGGCCCATTCTTAGAAATTTGTATAATTGGAAGAATGAACAATTATTGTGTGTTTAGTGGTTCATTGTCTGTTCTCTACGTTGATTTAAAAAAAAATTAATTTAAAAGGTAACCTTGATTAGAGGGAGGGGATAATTAGATTTAGTTTTACTCTTTAGTTTTTTTCCTTACAAGTTATTTCATGGTTGCATAGATCATTTCAATTAAATGTTTTTGAGGCATTATAAACAATTATTCATGTAGCTTTAACTACTTTCTCCCCATTGGCCTTTTTTTGTGCGTGCTTACTTGTATACAAATGTATTTATGCATATATGTTAAACATTAAAATATTTCAAAAAGGATACTTTGCCTCACTTGCTTTCTGAATTTTAACCTACTCTGAAAATAATTGCACAAGATATGGAATGCTTTTGACATAAAAAAGTACAAAGACATCCTGCTTGTTAAATCTCAGCACTATTGTTAAATCTATCTTTTCTATTGTTAAACTACAAAGACAGATCTCTGACCTGTGGGGGTTCATAAATCGCAGCGACCTCGGCTCGAATACCTAGTGGAATGTCCGTGTGTTCAGTATAACGGCCATAAAGGAATCCTAGCCGCTGGTTCCCGGTCTGACGCCAAAAGTTGAGGAATCTGTCTGCAATTGTATGGTTCTCAAACATGATGTTATCCACATGCCTGTATTTCTGTTCAAAAAGGTACACATTTTTTTTAGACCATTAAACTTACTTTCTAAAAAAGATTACTAGTAATTGGAACTGTTGCACATTTTGAAAAGTACAAATATTATCTTCAAAGTATTTAAATTATAATTTATCTCCAAAGGAAAAGAGCGCTCAATGTAATTTTTCATCAAAAATATTTGGGATTAACAAATTGTAAATTTATATATTATACAATAAACTCATACTGCATGGTTTTCTTTATATACAGAAGTAATACTAATCTGAATGTGGTGTTATAAGATTCAAAAAGGTAAATAATTTCCCTTGGGTAGAAAACACATAGGACACAGATCTTAAAAGTAGATTTCATATAACATATATAACAATTTAGGCCATTAGGCCCTTCTAGTCTGCACCGAACCAAACACTCCTCTCTAGTCCCACCTACCTGCACAATGACCATAACCCTCCACCTTCTTCTCATCCATATACCTGTCCAACTTTTTCTTAAATAATAAAATTGACTCTGCCGCCACTATTTCTCCTGGAAGCTCATTCCACACCGCTACCACTCTCTGAGTAAAGAAGTTCCCCCTCATGTTACCTCTAAACCTCTGCCCCTTAACTCTTAACTCATGTCCTCTGGTTTCAATCTCTCCTACTCTTAACGGAAATAGTCTATCCACATCCACTCTGTCTATCCCTTTCATAATCTTAAATACCTCTATCAAATCCCCTCTCAACCTTCTATGCTCCAAAGAATAAAGACCTAATCTGCCCAATCTCTCCCTGTACTCTAGATGCTTAAACCCAGGTAACATTCTGGTAAATCTTCTCACTCTCTCCACTCTGTTTATATCCTTCCTATAATTAGGCGACCAGAACTGCACACAGAACTCCAAATTAGGCCGCACCAACGCCTTATACAATCTCAACATCACTTCCCAACTCCTATATTCCATGCAATGATTGATAAAGGCCAGCATACTAAAAGCCTTCTTCACCACCCTATTCACATGAGTTTCTACCTTCAGGGAACGATGTACCGTTACTTCTAAATCTTTCTGCTCTTCTGTATTCCTCAATGCTCTCCCATTTACTAAGTACGTCCTGTTCTGATTCTTCTTACCAAAATGAAGAACCTCACACTTATCAGCATTAAATTCCATCTGCCAAACAGGAATGAAATGAGGAAATACAAAAACTGTGGAAAGCTGGAAATTAACTCAGCCAGAAACATGGAAACAAAGACAGCAAAAATTTGAGGCATAGATTGAGGAGGTTTTTGTTTTGCAAACAAAAGCATCAAAGAACATGGAGCAGATGGTGTTGCAATACAATACCATGATCTAATTGAATGATTGAGCAGACTAGAGAAGTCAAATGGATTATTCCAGTAGCCACGCTTGTTTCGATTACAACAGGTTTTATAACTGACTTCATTCTCCTCACTCTAGATAAAAAGCATTCTTCCATTTGCATGCCTGCAAAATGCCACATCTTGACCCTGTAACCTTACACCTATCTTAGAGTTCCTCCCAAATCTACCATTATACACACTAATTTTAACTGTTGCATTACTGCAATTGTGCATTTTTCTTCCCCAAGGTATGGAATTCCCTTTCTAATCCCACTGTTTCGATCCCACTCCCCTCCTTAGGGCACAGCCTTCCTTAAGTATATAACTTCAATCAAACTTTGTTTGTCTCAAAACCACAGAACCTGGAGTGATTCAAATCCTTTCATATATTAAAATTGTCATGCAATTCCCCAAATACCAAATTATTTTGTAAAACATCATAGGTAGGTGTCAAACAAAATTTAAACATGTTACTACAGAGCTACTACACAAAGTAACCAGGAAGATAGGCTTTAACAAGCAAACTGAAGATGAACGAAAGATAGACGGAAAAATAAATGTGGGGAAGGAATTCCACATCCCAAGTTAGATTCAACTGAAGACATAGCCATCAAAACCAAAGTGGACCAAGATAAAGTAGTGCAATAAGATTTTCCTGATGAACAAACAGAGCAGAGAATTCTAATTATTGGAATAGATTGTACTCTTGTAAATTAATATCATAATAATCTTACTTTGAAAGTGTGACTTATTTAATTTTTTCAGCAAGCATTCTAAGTGAAAAATCTTTAATTTGTTGTGAAATGTTTATACAGTTCCTTTTTTAAAAAAGCCACACGTGTTAAGCAAGATGACAAAGAAATGACCACACTTACATTCAAATCAAAGAATATTCTGAAAACCTGTTAATTGCTTAATGCCATGGCATTTTAATTTGTACCAGGCCATTAGTTAATTGTTATTTAGCATATCACATCAAAATGGTTTCCAAAAATGCTTTCAACCCTCACCAAAGCATCACTCTACGCAAGAGATTTGGGAATTCAAACTTGCCTGTCTGTTAAGTGTTATGGCACTTGGTTGGCACTTTGTACAAATTCCATCAGGCCACGGGGGATGCCCTTCACAACCAGATTTGATTTTGCAGCTTATATTCTCCAAAGCAACAAACTTGCCTCTGAGTAGAATGAAAATCTAAATTAAACCTTTCAACTTTTCTGCCAAAATGAACAAATCCAGAATTGGAAACCCTGGGAGTGCAATGAATAATACTAAATGAAACAGAATAACAAGTCATTAAATCATTAAAAAATTGCTGTGGCGAACACTGCAAGTAATCCCAAAATACTAGATGGGCTAATTTCAAGGGACAAAGCATTAGAGAAGCTTGCAGAGCTAAAGGCAAATAAATTGCTGGGACTTGCACACAAGAGATTTAAAAGGAAGTGGCTGCAGAGAGTTGTCCCATTGGTTGAAAATTTTCAGAACTCACTAGATTCAAGGAGGGTACCAATAGGTTGGAAAACAGCAAATGTGACTACCTTGTTCAAAATGGGAGGAAGACAGAAGAAACTAAGGTTAGTATGTTAAAATTTAATGATGATTAAGATGCCAAAGTCAACAAGGAGAAAATAATTATTCAGGAAGTTTGAATCTAATCAAATCTAGTTAAAATGGTTCTACGAAAGGCAAATCATGTTTGACAAATCTGCTCAAACTCTTAAGGATGCAACAGAGGAAGTAGATACAGATACTGATAGAGTGTAAAGGTTCAGAAAGCATATGGTGTGGTGCCACCCAAGTATTCGGTGCACAAGAGCTTCAAGGAATTGGATTAAATGGGTTAGCATGGATAGGAAACTGGCACAAAACTAAAAGTTGAGACAGATGGGTCATTTTCAGGCAGAGATACAACTAGTGGAGTACCCTACCCTAGGGATCAGTTCTTGGGCCTGAATCATTCACTATTTATATTAAATTACCTGGAGGGAGGAATGAAATGTGTTTCCAAAGTTTGCCAATCATACAAACACACGTGCAACGGATATCACAGAGCGATTGATCAGAAACCTGACAAATACAGTTTAAAAAATGTGGAAGTGAGAGGTCAGGTACTTTGGCAAAAGGATCGAGGGCCCAAGCCCGAAACATTGGTCACCCTTTCCTTCCGATCGATGCTGTGTGACCCGCTTGCACTTCATATCTCTATATATTGCACGTCCAAATACGATGCAAGATTACTTTCGGGGCATAACGTTCAAAGAAAATATGCAGGTTATAACAGACCCGACAATTTTGGGGATGGATCAAAGTACCCTGCACTTGTCAAGGCAGGCCAATAGCATCACCCAAATTGGAACAAAGAAATAAAAGTGCAATACTACAGTAGTTCTGACCAACAGACCAGGGTATGAACCACAGGCTCAGTAGAAATGATTTAGGAAAATAACTAGGTACATTTCCAAAAAACATTTCTCCAAAGAATACTTACTTATCAGCACCACCTGTCAGTTTCCGGATGTATGCATGAAATGACATATGTTTAACAGGTGGGTCCAAGTGATTAAGATAGTCTTCATCAAAAGGCTGAAAAAAAATAAAATGTGAACTATCGCTCACTTCAAAATAGTTTGCATTATTTGTATACAAACAAAATTAATCAGTTCGTGAAGACCAATAAATGTTCATTCATATATGATTAATCTGAGCAGGTTGATTTTGAGTGAACAGATTAGGGACTAATTTTGCTGTTAATACGAGTTGATAGCAGACGTTAGCTTCTTTGCATCAAATACTCATCGGATAACAAACAAACTGCATGCAACTATTTACTGACCATGCTGCAAAATACAACTCTTGTTTTAACAGAATAATCTGATCTTTGATTCTTAGCTTTCCAAATTATCATTGCTTCCCATTTTGCATTCAAAATGAACACATTTTGATAATTTTATTAACAGCTTGCACACAGCATCTTTCAGCTGTTCCCGTGGGGATAAAGATACAGGAGGATCAGAGCCAGCCCCACCAGGCTGAGGAACAGCTTCTTCCCACAAGCAGTGAGAACGACCAAAGGAACAGCTCACACTGCTCATACGAGACTCTCACATTCATGAAACAATATTTATTTATATGTGAATATTTATCCTGTATATAAAAGGTAAAGGTTCTGTTATTGTCACTTAATACTAAATTTAGAATGCAAAAAAATAAATCAGACCCATTTTATTTGCTCTCAACTCTAATTACCTTCTAAATACATCACAAACATTTGGGAAATGACATTTAAACAGAGAGCAGTTCCAAAGATTAGTCATGCAACATGGTCAAATGTATAGAATCAAACCTCACAGACAACAAGACTCCAATATCACAACTCCAAGGTCCATCCTGTGCCACCAGCAGGATGCCCATCAGGGATGGCAGCTCAGTGGTATATCAGTAGGAGGGAGTAGCCATGAGTCATCAATTTTAATGATAGACCCTGTCAAGTCTCATAATCAAGTCAATCAGACAAAGAAGCTTCCTCCTTTTACCATCTATTGTCTGGCCGCAGCTAATTATTTAATGCTCCTCCCTATTTGAGAATTTGGAAGATACACTGAAAGTAGCAAGGGGACAAAATGTACACTTATTAATAAAGATGCTTTTCACCAGGACATCTTAGTCCCATCCTTCAGAGACTAAACACATACAAAGAGTTGAACGTCCAAAGCGAGATCCCCGTAACTTGCCTCAACAACCAAGCAGCAGATGACTGAGAATGGCAATACATCGCTCTGGCCATCAATAGAAAAACATTCCAATACATCACACAAAGAAAGATGGCTGAGATTGTGGAGATAAATGATCGGAGTCTTAATCCATCAGTGAACAAGTTTCTCAGTGCAATTTTCTGGACCCAACCATTTCCACTTGCTTCGTCATTGACCTTCCTTTCATCATAAAGTCAGAAGTGAGAATGTTTGCTGATTGACTGAATGATGGTCAATTCCATTCACAACTCCACAGCAATGGAGAGCATTTATGCAGGCAATAAAGAAGCTTGACCATCCAAGGCAAAGTAGTCCATCTGATTGGTATTCATCCATCATCCTGAACATTCATTCCTTCCACTACCAGTGCATAAGCACATTTGCAAAATGCACTGCAATTACTTGCTAGGCTACGCTGAGCTGTGTTGAGATATTTTCCAAGTTATTTACATACTGCAACTTAGAAAATGCTTACACAAAATAACGAATCTGTCCAAAAATATAACAAGGTAACTGCTCAGATATTCGAGACAGTGGTGAACCATTGATGTCACTATCAGCTGCCTACTAAGAGAACATGAACCTGAAAAAGATCTGTAGCAGCTTCATAATAAAGCCAAATCTGAGGTAGTGCAGAGCCTTTAGTTGTAACAATATTGAGGTAGAGCTTGTTTGTACAAGCCCCATTTACAGAAATCCCTGGAACAGCCAATATGCCTTGAAAATCTAATCTTCTTCCCTCAGGGCCAAGGAAGCCCCAACTGCGAACAATTTCTACCCTGCACAGCTACTGGAATTTTAATGGGGAAATTAGAGACAAATGCTCCAAGCAATTTTTATTTTGAAATGTTTACCCATTTTGCTTCAGATACAATTTTCTCTGCCTCAATTGCTCTGTGCAGAACCACAAATATGACAATATTTGCCTGTATTAGAAGTCATTTGTCTTACAATTTCAAATTGCGATCTTTCATCAACTCTTCCATTAGAAATCTGCCTTTTCCAAGTGAATTCATCAAAATCCTTCATAAATATAAACCCTCTCCATTATAATGACTTTTGACTTTTTTCAGTTCCAATGAAAAACAGTACCTTATTGGCACCGTAGCAAATCTTCATGGTACTCTCCTTACATTCAACATCCCTCCTACAAATTAGCTTCAAACAATATACAAGTCTAACCATTGTCAGTACAAATTTATTTTGTTCATCATCTGCTTTTTTTTTAATTACTTTTCCAAGAAATATAGTTGTACACATAATGATTCATCTCTTTATGCATAATGTTCTGCATTCAGTTCTGGTTGCCTCATATAGGAAGAAAGTGGAAGCTTTAAAGGGGGCAGAGGAGATTTGGCAGGATGTTGCCTGGGTGGAAGAATAAGTCTCAAGGTTGACCAAGGTGTAAAGGATTGCATGGAATATAGGAGTTGGGAGGTGATGTTGAGATAGTCTAAGAAGTTGGTGCGGCCTCATTTGGAGTTCTGGTCGCCTAATTATAGGAAGGATATAAACAGAGTGGAGAGAGTGCAGAGAAGGTTTACCAGAATGTTACCTGGGTTTAAGCATCTAGAGTATAGGGAGAGATTGGACAGATTAGGTCTTTATTCTTTGGAGCGTAGAAGGTTGAGAGGGGATTTGATAGAAGTATTTAAGATTATGAAAGGGATAGACAGAGTGGATGTGGATAGACTATTTCCGTTAAGAGGAGGAAAGATTAAAACAAGAGGACATGAGTTAAGAATTAAGGGGCAGAGGTTTAGAGGTAACATGAGGGGGAACTTCTTGACTCAGAGAGTGGTAGCCGTGTGGAATGAGCTTCCGGGAGAAATAGTGGCGGCGGAGTCAATTGTATTATTTAAGAAAAGGTTGGACAGGTCTATGGATGAGAAGAAGATGGAGGGTTATGGGCATTGTGCAGGGAGGTGGGACTAGAGAGGGGTGTTGGGTTCGGTGCGGACTAGAAGGACCTAATGGCCTGTTTCCGTGCTGTAATTGTTATGTTATGTTATATATGAACCATAGATAGGGTGAACAGCTAGCACCTTTCTTTTCTTCCACCATGCACCCGCCCCCCACCCCATGAGAGGCAATGACCAATACCAGAGGACACAAGTTTCAAGTGATGGGAGAAAAGTTTTAGATAGATGTCAGGTGCAAGTTTAAAAAAATATACACAGAATGGTAAATGTCTGGAATACATTGTTAGGGATGGTAGTGGAGGCTGGTACATTAGGGCCATTTAAAAATCTCCTAGATAGGCAAGGAAGAGGGTTAAGGACTGTGAGGTTGGGAAGGCTTGATGGTGGAATAGGTTTATATAAATCGGCATATCATGTGCTTCAAGTTCTCTGCATACGTAATTCTTAGTTGCACTCAAACAGTCTAAGAATAGCCCCTATTCATGTTCACAACTGCCACATTCTCCAATCCAAGTGTTTTAGAACACAATCTTAATGATTTAATGGAGTACCACGATTTAATTAATTCTCACTCGAAAATCAGTTTTATACATGTGGATTATAATTCTTCCAGATATTTCACAGTATAGCTCATTTTCTTTTCTTAAATAAAACCTTGTGTTTCAGTTCAGTCTTAAGCCAATATGTCAGTCTCCAAAATGTTTACATATGTAATTAAAAATATTTTTTCTATGTTTGCTGTCTGAAATTCTTCAGTGTAACTGTCCATTCAGCAAGCTTGATAACAATGGACACCTGCACACAGCAACAGTTGAAAGCAGGAAGTCGACTTCAGATTGTTAGATAATTGTGGGCAACTTTTGTCAAGGTCAATAGTAATCAATGTCCTTGTGCCTGAACACAAAATACAAGCCACTTAATCATATTTAGCTTGATTAAATTCCAGCATACTTAAAAATTTCAAGAAGACAGTATGGCTCTGTAAGAATTTGATGGCAAGGAAAGTCTGTTAAGATGGAAAAAAACTACTGAAGGAACTTAGCACATTGAAGCAGCATCAGTGGGAGGAAAAGAAATAACATTTCAGTCCAGAACCCTTCAATAAAATGCATGTTCAAAGCTGTCAAGATCTTGGGATTAGGTATAACAGCATATTGGTGGATGACCCTTCTGTGTGTCACCATTTTTTTCTTGCTATAAATGTCAGACACTTAACATTCAATCTGTCCACCATCAACCCAAAATTGGGCTTCTAATTCTAGTTTGCCATTATGAACTTATTAAAATAACCTCCAATTTTTTTTTGTATGAGCAGGCACAGAATAGAAAAAGCAATCATCAATACTTCTTTGTTCCACACTCCTTCTCCTCATCTCTTCATACAGATACTTTTGCTCTCAAAGCATTAAAGTTATCTTTGTCTTTAAACTAAGACAGTTATTGTCCATTTTTGTTATTTCCTTGTTTTTATTTCCCTTTACATTAATCACTTTTGGCAACTTTTCTCCTCTATTCTCCCCTTTCCTGCATCATTTTTTTCATCAATACCAATTCCTTTTTATTTTCCAAATATAGACAGAGTTCACAACAAAGGATTTAGAAACAAATGAAAACTATTTTCTCGAAGAAACTAGGCAACACAGACAAGGATTAATGAACATATTACATAGACTATAAAGAATGTCAAACAATAGATTATAATAAAGAATAGGTCAAATAAATCATCATAATTTGCCTTTACCTGGATTGAAAAATTATACGTTGGAGTTGTTTAAAAAATAAAAGCTACAAATGTGGACTTTTGCAATGATAAAGGAGGAAAAGTGCAAATTGCAAGCTGCATCTTATCACTGTAACTTGGCAGGTATGGCAGCAAAAACTGAATTAACATCTTATTGAATTATACATCAAAATCAATTGTTCACTAGATTCCATTATCATAAACTACAAGACTAATATGATGGCATCAATAATTGATTTTTGTTCTAAACTGACAACATTTGTCTGTTTACTACTCCCCCAGGAACAAAAAAAGACTTGAAAAGGAGTCAGCCAAGTGCATATTATCTGAAAAAAGGCAGAAAATGCAGAGCCCTCATGGGAGTTTTAAAAGTGTTTTGCTAATGCAAAAAAAAAAATCACTAGATTAAAAATATAAAGTTTGAACAAGAATGTAGACCAAAAAATATCCAGTACATCTGAAGGGCCATCATATATTTCAACTAGGTGTTTTAATCCACGTCCAAGCCAAAATGCTATTATACCAATCACTCTTTCAGTCATCAATAAAAATAGCTACAAACTCCTAAAATGCTTCTTAGCAACAAAAAAAAATTGTTCTCCAAGATGCCACACAAAATTCTGTGGCTTCTGATGTTAACTTCCACACTGATTCAAGACATGGGAAGGAAAGTCCCTTAAAAAGGTACATGTTGGAAAATTTCAAACCAGTGGGGCAAAAGTTAAGAAAGAGTTTGAGTCGTATTACATGGATTAATTAATGCCCTTTATGACCAATAGTCAAGCAAATGACTTTAAATATTTTCAGTGGAATGACAGCTTTGGTTTTCAAGATGACATTCCCCTTAATTGTTCATTCAAAGACTTTAGACAAAAACTAGATTTCACACTCACTATAGGCAAACCAGAAGGAGTTAAATGCAGTCTGAGATGTCCTTACAACATTTCAATACCAAAAAAATTCACACGACCTCAACCAAGTTTACATATTCTGAAAAGATACACAGGTTTTCAAACAGAATAACTAATGAGACTTCCTTACCTCTAATGGTACACAATGTACACATTTACCCAGTGCCCCATGACGACACCTACCAGAAACAAATAAAAAGTTCAAAGTTTTGGGGAGTAGAAATTGATTTATGCAAGTATAAAGTGCCAACTCTGTTACTTCCTCCAAAACTTTCAATTTGGCACCAACATCTAATTTTTTTTATATACCTGCACAGATTAACTTTGGGATACAAGTAATGCCCACCTCTCTTTTAATGAGCAATAAAGAAGTTGTGAATGTGACATTTAGTTAAATTGGTTAACATTTACAGAGTGGCCAATGAAGAAAATTCTTCCAAATCTCAACATAAAGCTACTTCTGCAGTTTTTTTTTAATTCCTGAAAATGTAATGATTTCTGTAATTATATTAAACTTGGCTGGCAATGGGAGTGGGGCAGTATGGGGATGTAGTGGCAAAGTGGACATTATTGGTCTTGCATACAAAATGGTATGAGAACATCAAATTCAGGAGGAATTATAGCTGACATTACCAACAACATTTACATTCAACGAACAAATAAGTAAAAGTATCAGAGATATTCAATTAATTCTAAAAATCGCAAAATTTAGAACATGCCACACTTAAATAAGCCCACAAGCAAATAAATTAACACTCCAGCTATAAATTTATTGTCTTAATATTTTCAGTTATGTAAACCAAATAGATATCAAATCAATTTAAAATTTTGATTCTTTTCCTCTCCTCCCCCTGACACCCCCCCCAAAAAAAAAGTACAGTTTAAACAAGTTAATACTTTAGCATTTAGGGGTTCAGAAACTCAACATGATGAGCCTATGTTATGTTCCCAGCTACTGAGTGCTGACAAGTCAGAGGCAAAACAAAAATTACAAAATATCGGATGAATTTTTGCAAAAATGACATTTCAAGAACTGGTTTAAAAAGCATGGCAGAGGCTAGCAAATTCTTCTGACTGTCAATAATGAGTGAGAAGGAAAAAGGGAAGAACAATTTAAAAAGAGTGCATAAATCCTTGGGTATAGAAATTATTCCTTGCAGCTAGTTTAGGAAAGTTAAATTCCTATTAATGTATTATGCTATGATTTGTAAAATAATTAATGCTATTCTGTATACTTTTGTTCAGAATATCTTACTGTTGGTGGTCCCTATTTCTATAAATCTTTCCATCTTGCTTGATTAAATACTGGTCAATTTCATCTTCCACAATATTCACTGCAGATGGAGTTAAAACTCTTGGACCTCCATGAGCCTGGGTTGAAGTCTCCATGACCTGAGTAGAAGTCCCCGCATCACTTGATGGAAAGAGATACAGCAAGTCTCCATGTCTAAGGAAAAACAATGAAATCAAGCACAGATATTCACATTACAATGGTCCAATTTAAAACAATCCTATAAACAAATATTGACATCCTACACACTTGACTAAAACAATTCTTTTTTTGGGGTTAATGGAAAAAGTAAGACCTCTTATTATTTCTCAATATCAGCACTTATAATTTTGCTATCCGATGGCCATCAATGGTGCAGGTACATAATCTTTTATCTGAAATTCTAAAAACTGAACATTTTTTCCATGGATGTCGACTGCACACCAATGCTCTCGTTTGGCACCAAACATGACCAGAGGCGATCCACCCCCCAGACCAGCACCGTATCTCAGCGCTCCTACCAGTCAGACATGCCTCTGCTGCTCTTGGACTTTGAAAATGTCAAAAAGAGCTGCAGAGCCCCCTATGGTCACAGAGAGAAGCAGAAAAGGAAGCGCCTGTCATCACTGATGGTGCAGAAAGTAGAGTTACTGCAGAAACTTGACCGTGACGTATCTAAGCAGCATCTTATTGAAGATTATGGTGTGGGAACTTAGAAGCAGAAAGATAAGTTGAAGTTTTACAGTGATGAGCAGAAACTAATGAAAAATAGGAAAACACTGCATAGGGCAAAAAAACCCACAGATCTTAACTGGGTGCTAGTGGATTGAGCCAATTTATGTTTGTAGTTTTACTGTACTTTTTACTTAATATAAAGTACACTAGTAATTTTATGGTCTTTCTTACTTTATTTACCACCCTCATCCCATCCAGCACTACCACAACTCTCCTCCCTGCCCCACCCCCCCCATCCAGCACCGCCACAAACCACCCCCCACCTTCCAGAGACCCTTCCAGTTGGAGTGTATCTTTGTTTTGCGCGAATCTGAAATCAGCGCAATTACTTAACCTTAATATTGTTATTATTTGAAAAATTCTGAAAAAAGTGTCTGGTCCCAAGGGTTTCAGATAAAAGATTATGTACTTGTATAGGGCTTAAACGTCAAGCCAGGGAACGATGGATTTCCCCAATTGGTAAAGAGCCTTATCTAATACAAGAATAGTTTTGCTAATACATAGATTTAAAAACTGAAAATAGTCATCTCACAATGAATTAAAATATGGCAGTAACTGCAATTATTTCCCCATGCAAATGAAATGCATGTATGGATATTTTGCTTTGCATTTGAAAGTAGCAGTAAAAGTTGTAGTTGCAAAATGTCAATTTCATTTACTCATGAATAAGCAGTCTGCAACTCAAGGCTTCTTCAGACACAATAAAGGACAATTTTTTTTCTGTGCATCAACAGAAGAGCAAAGTCTCTTCACCCATCAATCAGGGCAATTTTAGTCAAGGAAAACATGTGCAAGTGCTTCTTCCCAAAGAGAGTAGTTTAACTAAGTCTCGATTTTTACCAAAATAGTGGAAACAATACATTTCATAATAGTGTACATCCTCTGTAAAATTGCCAACAGATAACAATCTTAGGTAAGATTTGTTTGAATAAAACAATCCCTTTGAAGAGTCACTCTCAAACATGCCTGAATTGTTAATAAATCACAATTATTAGATAATCTGAAGGGAGTAAAATGCCTATTTTACCACTTCTAATTTTCATCAAAACTTTGTTAGACATTTTCAAGGTTAATTTCATCTTGGCTGTTCAAAAATTGCTCAGGTGAAAATGGGAAATACCAATACGCACTTGATTTTAAGCAAAGAGAGTGATTTACTCGTTGTAGGGGCGATCTCTCCTGTTTTATTTCTGTTAAGATATACAGAAAATCCATTGTTGGAACAACCAAACTCCTTTGCAACCTAAAAAGCAAATAATAAAACTAAATTACAATTGGAATGCAAAAAACCTCAAGGTATTTTGCACACAAAATTTTACATATGCAGTTACTGACCCCGATTTCTCCCACTGTGGTTAATAAACAAATTTCTTCTGCAGACTATAAACCAACCTTATCTTTCTCACCCCAAATTACTTAATGCTCAACTCTTGCATTGAGTAAATGCACACCTAGGCTAAAACTGCATTTTTCCACTCAGATGACAAATCCAGCATTAGGAGTTCCCAAATCTACTATTCATCATTTAAAATGACAATTTCCATGGCTTTAAAATGTAAATGCTCTTATATTTTGATCTTCTAATGCTTAACAGCTAAAACTGATTTCCACAATAACCATCAACATGTTTCAACTAGGCAGCTTGTCACCACCTTAATGATAATTAGACTTGGGCAATGAGAAAAATCTATGCCTATGCATTGAAGTCAAATGACGAATTTCATTAATGAAGCCTGTCACTGTTGAGAGATGTCTTCTCAGATGTGTGAAGTAGACCCAATTTCCCAGTTCATTACTGACAATCACAGGAACAGGTTTGTGGAGGATCTTTGCCTTGTGAATGTTGCATGTACTATCTTTTCATATGCTTCAAATGGAAAAAAAAATCAATGAGAGCTTGGAATTTGGCAAGAGTTGTCTGCGAGGAAACTGTACTAATGAACCAACCTGTAGCTGTCTTAGAAATCACATCATTTTAGGAGAAAGATCAGAAGACTCAGACTTGTTCACCCATTCCATCAATCAACAGATGAGTAAAGCAAAACGAGTGTACTCTTAAATTTTCATTTAATGCAAGTAATTAAGCCAAAATGATGAACCTAAATGAAAATATACATGTTCCTATGAAAATAGTTCATTACCTTTTTCAAAAATTGGGCTCCTGTTTCCCGTTTCCCCACATTAATCCGCTTCATTCCATGTGGTGACTGGATACGGACAATCTACAAAAAAAATACATACAATAATGCCTAAGCTTTCACCACAGTGGCATGGGATTAACCATGATGTCCTATATTACACTGCAATTAGAGCCTTTCAATGCAGAATTAGAAATTATTGTATTTAAAAATATATTTTCAATAAGACTCAAGAGTTGATAAAGGCCTCAAGACTAAAGTGCAACTGGCGACACAGATGATATCACCACAGTTAAAGGGTGCGACTTAAGCATGTCAGCAGTAGACACAGATAATTCTGGAGCTTTTAGCCCATTTACTGTATACAGCTTTCTTAAAAATCAGGACCAAGTGTCATTACTCCAGTGTTGGCCCTACATTGTGGCCTAGATATCAACTTGCTGCAGAGTATATATTGCAATGCTGCAAGATAACTGATATAACTACAACCAAAGCTGCATATTTATTATTAAAACCACAAAGACCACAGGCAGGTGGAAGCCAGTTAGCAGATTGCACTATTCCATTTAATCACAAATAAACAGAGCAAAGGGGTAACTTGCTGTTGCACTACTGTCAACTGTATTCTCCAAAATGAAAGTTCAGTACAAATTATATTTACAACTGTTTCACAATATTGAAAATTTTGCTAGCTGCAATTTGTAATCACTAGATTTTGCAACATTACAATTTATAAAAGCAAATTGTGGAGTCACAAATATCATGTTGGTTGATTTTGTTTTGCCTGTTTGGTCATTCACTTGACTAGAGTAGCAGGCTATGGTTTGTTGCATATTTAATAGGGAACAGTTCATTAATGGCCCAAGGATGTTCAGCAATTTTGAGAGATGGTCATATTAGGCTTCTTGATAAATGGAAAGAAAACAATTCACCCATAAAAGACATTACAGTTCATTTTAGACACAACTTGTTATTTTCCACCCTCCACTTGCTGTTCAGTTAATCAACTTCATAAGCTAAACTGCCACATTCAGGTTGGTGTCTTCTTTCACTGCTTATTGGATCACTGAATTTTTCTGGAAATTCCAAAGTTTGCACATGCACTTTCAAGCATAGAAACCCATGATGCAAGGAAAGTTATCACTACTTTATCACCCAGGTCTAGCCTTACTGGGGTACCATAACATTACAGTGGAAGAACAAAATCTCTCAAATACGGCATGTCCTGACCGTGGAAAGGAGTTCAACAGATACTCACTACGCTCTACTAATCTTGCCGCAGAAAAGAGAGGCTAGAAAGTTAGGGTGCGCCCGGCTGAAGTCAGTTGTAGAGGATACATTGCTGAATCCATGACCAAGCTTTGAGGGAAGCAAGCCCTCAGAAAGCCAATTAAATCCCTATCCAACAGCTGAAATGAACAGTCACTGGTTCTGGCTTTAAAATAAAAAGAGGGATCCTATCTGGGCTCTAAATGGCCACTAGGAGAAACGGATATAGGGCACACACCCAAGTCTGATCAGCCTGCTGTTGACCTGCCTTGGCAGATGGTGTCTTGCATTTAAAAGGCCAAAACACCCAGGGAATAAAACTGAAGAGGAGTCTGATACTGATTAATATTCCCTAGTGGTCATCCTTTTTTTTAAAAATTGAGGTAACCGATTGTACTGACTCGATGAGAGAGAATCAATCTAACCAATACTGAAAAGTCAGATTGTAACACCTCGTCCTATTTCGTCAATTCCAATCTACAGATTTGGAGCTACATTATTTAAATTACTTTGATGCTATTTAAAAAAAAGTTAAACAGAAGCATTGGGAGGCTTATCACATTCCATTGGCTTTATACTATAGTAACTTGCAAATTCTAGCCAGTCTTGTAGGCAGTACATTACAGATTCAAACTCATGGGCCATTGAAAAGGTTTCTCTGATAGCAGCCTTTTATATCTGTAGATTTTAGTTTGACCCTCCAAAAGAAAGAGCATCCTACTATTCTGACCAGATTCCCCATCATTTTACACATTTCCATCAAATCCCTCTCTTTTCTAAAGTATGCTCTCCCAGGATCTCTAAACTATCCTTGAAACTGTAGTTCCTCATCCTAGGATCCATTTTCCTTCTAGATCCACTCTAAAGATATTCTTATAATATGGCAATCAGAATTACATTAAATTCCAACTGAGGCAGGACCAATGTTTTACAAAGATTCAGCATAACTTTCTTGTTCTTATACTTTAAGCATCTATTGATAAAGTTCAGAATTATGCAGGCTTTCTCAACCTGCCACATTACTTTCAATCATTTCTGCATAGCTCCTGTAGTCTTGCACCTCTTTTAGAAAACTCTACTCATTTTTCCCCACCAAAGTACATCAAATTGTTTTTCTGCACAAGTAGTTTTGCTTTACTTATCAACTGTATTTTTTTTTAATTGTTTTAAATAGAAAAAAGAATTGTTTTTTAAAAATACTTTGTCAGAGACATTTGAAAGTTTTTGAAATTATTTACAGCTTTCACAGCAGACAAAAGCCCTAACCTAGTTAGGTTCAAAGGAAGGAACTTTACCACATGTGATCTGCAATCTATTATTAACCCCTTGGACTCTGTGCCCCTCTTTCAGAGACTACCAACAAACACATTTACTCCATGTCCCTGTTTTTTCGGACTACTCTTACACCCAACCACCAGTTGGTTCTTGAGTGTTCGTACTTCATGGACCCAGTCAGGAGTATACATTCTGGAAAGTTAAAAATGACCAGAGTCCAAAGGGTGAATTCAGACTCCTGTGCTCCAGGGTAAAGAGGATCAGTGAAACATGTAATTGGAATCTGGTGGAGGTATGCACAAGTCTACAGTCAGTGGCAACTTCAGGCATTAGGCTTAAGGAAGCTCATAAGATGTACAGCAAATCCTTGAACACCATTGTTTTGTTATAACATTGACGTGAAAAAAAAATTAAAAACCGTGGTATTTAATCACGATACAAAAATGGTTTCACTTAAAGTAGCACTTTCCAAGAACATAATAACTTTGTGAGGACCTACTACCATATAGGTTTTTAAATAAACACAGATAAAGTGCATTATAAGCTTATGGGCACGATGAGAATATTTTAGCACGTTGATAGAATGCACGCAATTAATAGCAGGCATGGGAAAGTTGAACTGGGAGTAGGGGTTAATTATAATGGGAGTAGGGGTTAATTATAATGGGAGTAGGGGTTAATTATAATGGGAGTGCAGTGAGCATAGCAGTTATTATAATGCTGTTACAGCACCAAAGACGGGTTCAAATTTAATCGTAAATTATGGGAATTTCCTGATTAAAGCAAACTTTACATAACTAAAGAGTACAATACTGATCATTTTCAAATTACATTTTGCATTGTCTTTTCTCTTTTAAATAGTTTATTCTCAATGCTGATGTATTAGTTAGGCATTGCAACCAAGCAACCAGAAAATTTGCATATCTGACATCTACCAATCCCCATTCGTATACAGTATATAGTTCTGTGGATTAGCAAGTAAAAAGAATTAGAGAACCAAAATATGTAATGCAAACAATACAACACAGAGAAACCACTGGGTAATAATTTATAGGCTCTCTAAAGCTGCTTAGTCTGTTGAACTGGCCAATAACAAAACTGTACCAGAAGTAAAACAATAATAGTGTAGAACTTGCATTTTCTTAGACTGGTAATCTAGATTACAAATTTGTTATATAAACTACAAATTAATTTCATGTCCTGTAATTTTGCAAGATTACCTGAAACTTGTTTGTAATTTATCACAAATAGTTTTCATATAATCTTACACAAAGAGTCATGATAATTTTAATGTTCGAAAGACATCAGCAAATTTGTTTTATCTGTACATGCTTATTTGTTAAGTGAACTGAGCACTGTATATTACATTAAGTACAGCCATGATGTAAAGCAACCCATCACTTTTTCAAATATTATTACAAGTGTGTAATAAACATAGATCCTGCCATAATGCCTATATCTGTCAAACTTCATCCAAATGTAGATTTCAAACTGGTTCAAAATCACGTGCATTGCTTAGCTCACACAATAGTTCAGGAAAATATGGTCATGGGCACCTGAACGGTTGGGACACATTCTGATGCACAACTTCCTTTTAGGCCAGGCTAGAAAATGCATGGGTGCATAGGGGATGATGGGTAGTAGCAGGGCAGTCTATTGGTAGCTGGTGGTCTGGAGAAGGCTGGGTCAAAGTGGTTCTAATAAAGAATGACGAGGCTCTAGTGTGCAAAATCTTGGTGCTGAGAAAGTAAAAATTAAAGAAGGAGTAACGATGCGAACAATAACAAGGCACAGAAATAGCTGGGGAGGTAATTTATTGGCTCTCTAAAACAATCTTGAACGGACCATTAATCAAATAAAAGTAAGCCAACATGATCTTAAGTGCAGAACTTAAATTTTCGCAGACTCAATAAATTGACAAAAGAAAAAAAGAGGGTAAATGCACAAGCAAGGGTCTGGGTTAATAGAGTTTCAATGGCAGTCCAACAAATTTATTCTTCTGTTCCATTTGCTGTGGGTGGGGGGGCGTGTAAAGAAAGAGGGGGAAAAAAAATCACCCCTCAGATTCTGTGCAAAGCAATCATAATACCTGTACAAGGCAAAACACAAATTGAAAAGATAATAAGAAGAAAAAGTTTCTTAAAAACTTCAACATTATTTCTAAAACCCTATAGGCAGAGAAGACCTCTCCTCAGACTTTCCCCACTCACTGTAGAGCAATATATTCAGTCCCATTTTATTTTTATTTTCTTCTTGATCTATCAAATGTGTCTAATTATTGGGAATCCTAGATCCTAAATACTATCCACAAGAAGAAAAATCCTCTCCATCATCCATGGAGGACAGGACATGTAAAACATGAAAACGTTCCATCAACAGCCTCCCACAGCAATTAGATTGTATGAAGTTGTTGTTTAACAAACACATTCAAGGTTTGGACAATTTAAAAACTAGCAATGAACAAAATAAATAAGCAAAAAATGTTGAGTAGACATTCTAAAGGAAGCTGGAAACAAATGTTCACATGCATCCCTGAAGCACAAATGCCAGAAGCAGTGGAAAACTAAAGATCAAATTATCTATTGAAAAACTAGTAAATGTTGGTGTTTAGAGGATCCATGGACACTACCTTTTTGTGTAAAACAAGTACTGTACAAGAAGCAACAGGAAATGTTGAGATTTAGGGGTATGTTAGAATACTGCATACATGATGGCTGGAATACAGTATGTAATTTTGGTCCATGAATTTAAGGACTTCAGTGCAGCAGGTTCCCTAGAATAAATTAATCCAATGGAGATAAATTCAATAGATCTATATATGGCAGTTATAAAATTTAGATAAGAGGCTGCTTCCCTGCACAGCAGTCTAAAACTAGAGATCATAGTCTCAGATTAAGGTCATTTACCATTCTCCATCTAAATATGTGTTAATTCCAAATTCAAGAACTGCCTTTGACTCCAAATGAAAGGCTAAAACTCTATAAGTAAAACCACAAGAATTTCAGTTTTTCTCACTAAAACCTTGAGTGAATTTATACCTATTCACCACAGAGAATCCGGATCCAAACTGGTCAGTCACTTAGAGAGTCAAAAACTTATTCAAGCCGATACGCACAAGTGAGCCAGTTTCTCCAGTTTCCATCTCGCAAGTGGACCTGTAGCCACTGTGGGGATGTTTACCTCTTGTGCATCAGGTTCCGTTCTTGCATTACAGCCAAACACCAATTGCTTGACAAAATGACACATTTTTTCCAATTGTTGTGACAACTGGAATCCTCCCCTTACTCCACTAGGAGTGCCTATTGCGTAATTAATGAAAAATGCTTTATCATTTCGCTAATTGTGTTTGTTGGGGAATGGGAATGCCCTTTTTTTAAAAATTTTTTTTTTAAACCAGCATCTCTTCAGAAGCAACGCTGCTGTCTCGTGGATTCATCTCCCTACTTCAAAAATTTCAGTGTTTGAACTGAAAAGAAAATACAATTTTAAATGGGGAAGGGATTACATTCCAGTGCCAAGTTAATAACTAAAAGATTGAAGTCCTTTCATTCATGGATGCTAACCAATCTACTGAATATTTGCATTACCTCTTTTTGATAGTGACTTCCATCTGTTTTTGCCCATTCCATAATCCCACTTTCATTGCTAATTTTACTTTTAATTGTTCTTTCATTAAAACACTAACATCTTATTTTAGCCTGCTAAGCACATTGAAAAATATACAACCAATTCTTAACTCCAAATATCCAATTTTTCAAGTTCAATACTGCCCTTTCTTGAAGAAAATGAAGAAATAAATTATCCTTTCTCTACAATCTCCCAAATGGTCACATTATAATGTAATAACTCTCATCCACAGATCTGCTCTCATTCACATACAAAATATTAGGACACTCTAGGCCAGTGGTTCTCAACCTTTTTCTTTCCATTCAGGTACCATTTTAAGTCATCCCTATGCCATCAGTGCTCGGTGATTAGTAAGGAATTGTTTAAGGTGGCATGTGGGTGGGAAGGGAAGATTGAGAATCACTGCTCTAGACCTAATTGTTACTGAAATATTTTGCTTGAGAAAAATTGTCATTGGCCCATTTCCTTTGGTTCTGAAACCCTGCACATAACGAGTCAATGAGGTATGATTAAACAGTGGTTTTTCAAACTTTCCCTTCCCACTCACATCCCACCTTAACCAATCCCTTACTATTCACAGATGGTATAGGGAATAAAAAGGTTGAGAACCACTGGTCCAGATAATTACTTTTATACTCAGTAACTTTTTGAACTACAAAAATAAACTGCTGAGATGAGCACAACTTTTGAGTTGGTTGCCCATTCCAAATGTTCGAGCAACTACTAGTTTGTTGCTTCTCACAAAGACCACCTGCAAACTTCCATCCTTTGATTGACCTGCTCAAACTACAAATGGCACATTAACCCCTCTTCCCCACCCTAGGTGCAAACTCATGATGACCTTCAACGTCACAGAAGACACCAGCAACCCTTGACTCAAGCCATCTTTTAGGTTTGCTCTCATTCGAGGCCAACCTGGAGTCAATGAGTTGAAAACAGTTAAGCCGACCAACAAAAGGAGCTGGAAACATGATGGTGAAGAACGAGCTCAATTTGGCCACTGCTGTGTTTGACTTAGAAACAGAATCTCGTAATACTTTAACCAGTTAAATGCAATGTATTTTGGGCAACGAATTCCAAATCCCTCAGTGCACAGGCAAGATCAGGAAATACTAGCATAACATCTGTGGTTTCATTCTCCACAGAGCAGAGCACTGGCAGCAAACGCAAGGCAAGAGCCTTGTGGATTAACGGGCTCTGACCCGTGTATGAAAAGGCCACCCCACCACTCTCCCTCCCCCACCCACCCCTACTGCCCCCACCACCCCCCCCACCCCACTCCCCCCTGCCCCTGCCCCCCCCACTCCCCCCTGCCCCCCCGCCCCCCCCACTCCCCCCCTGCCCCCCTCCTGCCCAGCCCACCCCCCCTGCCCCCCCACCCTGCCCCCCCCCTCCTCTCCTCCCCCCCCACTCCCGCCCTCTCCTACTCCCCCCACCCCCCACGGTCCCCCCCCACCCCCTGCCCCTCCTCCCCCCCTCCCCCTCCCCTCCCCCCCTCCCCTCCCCTCCCCTCCTCCTCCCTCCCCCACTCCCCCCGCTCCCCCCTCCCCTATTCCCCCCCATCCCAGTTCTTCTCAACGCTCCCCACCCCCCCCCAGGGCCGCTTAATTTGCAAACGGTGGAGCCGCCTCTGCCACAGATCGCGGCCCAGTTCTGCTCCAGGCCCGCGGTTCGTTCCCTCAAAGTGCTGCCTCACTGCTCTGCACGTCGGGTCGGACCGGGTCGGGTCGGGTCGGGTCGGGCCAGGCCTCTACCCCCCACGTCCCGTCAGCCGGGCCCCGGGCCGCCGCCTACTCACAATATTCTCCGCCATGCCGCTCCTCCTCCCTCTCCCCTTTACAGAAGGTGTGGTGGGGGGGGGGGGGGGGGGGGGGGGGGGTGTCCTCGCTTTCCCTTCCTCCGTCACGCCGAGTGTCACCCGGAAAAGGCGCCGCCGCCGCGCACGTCGCCGCTCCTATCGTTCCCCCCTCCCCCCCACCCCCCCTCCCCCCACCCCCCCTCCCCCCCACCCCCCCTCCCCCCACCCCCCCTCCCCCCCCTCCCCACCCTCCCTCCACCCCCCCCCCCCGGACCGGAGCGCTGCAGCTCACGGCACCGCGTCACCCTGGAGGCCGGTGGAGCCCCAAATCCCGCAACATTTCACATTTACACCTGCAAAGAGCAGTTGCATTTCATTTGATCCTCGTCCAGTTTGACTGTTTTCTCTCCTGGGGGGGGGGTGGGGGTGGGGTGGGGGGAGTGGGGGGTGGGGTGGGGGAGTGGGGGGTGGGTGGGGGGGTGGGTGGGGTGGGGTGGGGGGGGGTGGGGTGGGGGTGGGGGAGTGGGGGCTGGAGTGGGGGGTGGGGTGGGGGGGATGGGGGGAGTGGGGGGGGTGGGGTGGGGGGGATGGGGGAGTGGGGGGTGGGGTGGGGGGATGGGGGGGTGGGGTGGGGTGGGGTGTGGGGGGGTGGGGGAGTGGGGGGTGGGGTGGGGGGGGATGGGGGGGTGGGGTGGGGGGGATGGGGGGGTGGGGTGGGGTGGGGGGGGGTGGGGAGGGGGGGGGTGGGGGAGTGGGGGGTGGGGGGGGGGGGGTGGGGGGAATGGGGGGGTGGGGGAGTGGGGGGTGGGGGAGTGGGGGGGTGGGGGGAGTGGGGGGTGGAGTGGGGGGGTGGGGGGGTGGGGTGGGGGTGGGGGGGGTGGGGGGAATGGGGGGGTGGGGAGTGGGGGGGTGGGGGAGTGGGGGGTGGGGGGAGTGGGGGGTGGAGTGGGGGGGGTGGGGGGGGTGGGGTGGGGGTGGGGGAGTGGGAGGCTGGAGTGGGGGGTGGGGTGGGGGATGGGGGGAGTGGGGGGGTGGGGATGGGGGAGTGGGGGGTGGGGTGGGGGGGTGGGGTGGGGTGGGGGGAGTGGGGGGGTGGGGGTGGGGGGGTGGGGGAGTGGGGGTGGGGGGTGGGGAGTGGGGGTGGGGGGGTGGGGGTGGGGCAGGGGGAGGGGGTGTGGGGTGGGGGGGTGGGGAGGTGGGTGGGGGGGGTGGGGTGGGGGAGTGGGGGGTGGGGTGGGGGTGGGGGGCGTAGGGTGGAGGGGATGGGGGAGAAGAACCTGAGGATTGGGAAACCAGTTGTGAGAGATGAGTAAAAACTGATACAAAAATATGAAGATGAGGAAACTAGTATAGATCTATGTGTCATGAGTAAAGCCAGTATGAATAGGATAAGGATAATGTAGGATAAAGTTAGTCTGGATAAGATAAGGGTCTTCTAGCCTTAGACAGAATCAGCAAGTTCTGCATGTAAGAAGTTAGTCAGCCCTGAGAGTTGAGTAAGGACAATGACATGATGGGACACCGACAGGTCCTCCAAGTGCACAGAAACAGCACGTAGGCAGGCAGGATTGCCTAATGCCAAAGCCATCCAGGAGGCAGAAGAATGGAAGGGGGAGGGTACTCCTATACTGAAATCAACTGTATGTATAAAAGTTGGGTGAGCCCCAGTGTGTGTGTGTGTATTCCCAGGGTAAGGGGAAGCACCCCACTTTGCATTGTTGTATAATAAATGTTCTTTGTTCTCAATTTTTGTCTCGAGCAATTTCTGTGAAGGTACTTCTGTTTCTAACAGTCATGGGATAACTTAAGGGAAATTCAGTGGAAAGTTGGAGTAGTTTATGGGTGTTCGTGTATGATACATATTTCAGCAGAATGTTGTGCTATGAGATTCAAACGAAAAAAAAAACTACTAGTTATCATAGACTAGAATGAACCACCACCCCAAGTTTTTAACATCACTCAGCAAGGTTAAAAGTTAACAGACAGCCCCCTATCTGAGAAAAGATGTGATGTTGCTGGAGGGGATGATGCGGCGTATGGGGAAGGTCGGGCTGCTCTTGGCTTGTTCTCGTGGAGAGTGGGGGTGGGGGAGCTATCTCACAGACATTTCGGATGTTGAAAAGATATTGAGAGAGCGATTGCGGATGAGAATGTGAATCGAGCGTGATGGTCTCCTCCCTGCCGCCTGTGTCCAAAGCACAGGTGAAGCCGTTGTGGCTGACATTGGGGTATGGCCGCCCTTCATAAGGTCGTTGAAGAGGTGGCCAGTGGGCCCCACGTTGGACGAAACATAGTGGCAGTCTTTAAGTTCTTTGGGACAAAGGGACAGGCTTGCCCATGAGCTCTGGGCTTAACTGGGGTGAGTGAGCTCAGGTGTTCATGTAGTTGAGACAATGTAGCCACCAGGAGCTCCCCCAAGTCCTCAGAAGCCACCACGAATTTGCCCAGGATGACTGGGCATCCAGTCTTAAAATTAGAAGTTATCCAATTAAAGCAGAGAGGAGGAAGATCTTCTTTAGTCCGAGGGTCGTGGATCACTGGGAGTATTTAAACAGGAAATGGATAAGCATCTCATTAGTAAGGGTATTAGGGGATATGGGGAAAAGGCGTAGTTAGTGTAGAGTCACAGAACAGACTCGATGGGCCTAGTGCCCTGCTTCTGTTCCTTTATCTTGTGATCTTGTGATATAGGAATCAAGTGACAGTTTCTTGGAACTGGACAGCACAGCTCTAACATTTCAGAACAACCCTAATTCTTAAGATTGTGATAAAGTCCATAAATGGGCCCCATGCCTTTTGGAAGTTAATAGTTGAATCTTTGATGGCATATCTAATTTTTTCTAAACGTAAGCAAGACATAATATCATTTAACCATTTAGTATGTGTAGATGGAGTGCAATCAAAATTGCACGTCTGCTGTCAATGAAGTAAAGGATAAAATTTGGTTTTGAGTTGGAGTCAGTAAAACATCTTGAAATGATCCAAATAGAACAATTAAAGGGCAAAGTTCTCATTTAAACTTGAGAATCACTGATAACGTTTGAAAGCTATCGTTCCAAAATTTTTCTAAACTTGGGCAAGTCCAGAACATGTGAACCAAAGTAGCTTCACTAATTTTACATTTGTCACATCGAGGATTGAAATCTGATTAAAGACGAGGCAATTTAACTTTAGATATATGAACTCTATGGATCACCTTAAATTGCAATAAACAGTGTTGTGCACAAAAAGAGGTCATATGAATCAGATTACAGAGTCCCGAATCTCATCTGAGAATAAAAGATTAAAATCCTGTTCCCAATTGTTCTTTATTTTAACTAACAAGGCTATCCTCAAATCAAGCAAATTATTATAAATAAGAGATATTAAACCTTATGTCAAAGGTTATTTTGATCTGAAATATTTCACAAATGGTATTCAAGAGTAAAGGAAAATAAAACAGTAGTTTCCAGAAATCTGAAATAAAAATAAAAAAATTCCGCAATATATTCAAGGAAGTTAATGCTTGTCACAATTACAACAGGGAATCCGGGTAATATTCAATAAACCAGCCAGCATCTGTGGAAAGAGAAAACAAATTAATGTTGCAAACTAAAACACTCTTTTCCCTTCCTGTCAACCCTAGCTTTTGTTAACAAGTATTTTTTTCCTTCTCTTTGATGACTCAAATGGGAATTGCATAACCTGAAGAAAACCTTCAATTCACAAACATTCCCTTTGTTCACTCTAGAACCAGAGAACACTGCAGCACAGAAATAGCACTTTGTTGAGGATAGTTGATGCCAAACTATTATTCTGCCTAGTCCCACCCACCTACATCTAGACCATAGCCCTCAACACCCCTCCCCATCCATGGACCCATCCATAAAAATCATAATATATAGGAGCAGATTTGGCCCTTTGTTCTATCATTCCATCATGTGCTGATCCATTCTCCCACTCAGCTCCACTCCCTCCCTTCTCCCCATAACTTTTCATTCGCTGAGTATTGAGATACCTATCAATCCTTGCCTTATATATATCTCCTATCACCTATGTAGCAACTCTCTGGCTAAAGAAATTCCTCTGCATATTTAAATTGGCATCATCAATCCTGAAGTTGTGCCCTCTTGACCTAGATTCCCCATATGATGGAAAACAACTTTGACGCATCTACTCTGTCCAGGCCTTTCAACATTCGAAATGCTTCCATGAGGTTCCACCCACCCTCCCCCCGCCCCTCATTCTTCTGAACTCCAAGGAATACAGTCCAAAAGCCGTCAAACATTCCTCATATGCTAATTTCATCATTCCAGGAATCATTCTTGTGAAACTTCTCTGAACCCTCTCCAAAGGCAACACATCCTTTGGTAATTAAGGAGCCAAAAACTGTAGGCCATACTCCAAGCGAGGCCTCATCAGTGCCTTATAAAGCCTCAACATCGCATCCCTGCTCTTATATCCTATTCCTCTAGATATGAATGCCAGCATGGCATGTGTCTAATGTAGTGGTTAAGGCAGTGCCTTGACAGCGCCAGTGATTGGGACTGGAGTTCGAATCCCGCACTGTCTGTAAAGAGTTTGTATGTTCTCTCTGTGTCTGCATGGGTTTTCCCTGGGGGCTCCGGTTTCCTCCCACTTTTCGAAATGTACTGGGATGTAGGTTAATTTGGTGTAAATTGGACGGCATGGACTCATGGGATGAAATGGCCTGTTACCTTGCTGTATGTCTAAATAAACAACTGACTCAACCTGGAGGTTAACCTTTAGGGTATCCTGCACGAGGTCTCCCAAGTCCCTTTGCATTCTCCAAATTTTGAATTTCTCTCCATCCAAATAATAGTTTGCCCTTTTATTCATTCTGCCAAAGTGCATGACCAGACACTTTCCAACGTTATACTTAATTTGCCACTTCTTTGCCCATTACCCTCATCTATCTAAATCTCACTATAGCCTCTCCATTTCCTCATTACTACCTGTCCCTCCACTTATCTTTGTATCATCGGCACACAGCCACAAAGCCATTTATGCCGCAATCCAAATCATTAATATACAACAAAAAAAGAAGTGGCCCCAACACTGACCCCTGCAGAACAGTAATCGGTAGCCAACCAGAATAGGAGCCTTTTATTCTCACTCTCTAAATCCTGCCAATCAGCCAATAATATCTTTCCTTTAACTTCATGGGCTCTCACGTATGGCACCTTCTCAAAGGCCTTTTGAAAATCCAAATATACAACATCCACTGCATCTCCTTTGTCGGGCCTGCTTTGTCTATCCAAATTTCTCTAAACTGTTGAAATCGAACTTGCATCTACCACTTCTGCTAGCAGCCCATTCCACATTCTCATTTCCCTCTGAGTGAAGGTCATAATGTTTCCCTTAAATATTTCACCTTTCACCCTTAACCCATGTCCTCTAGTTCTTGTCACACCCAATTTCAGTGAAAAAGACTGCTTGCATTTATCCTATCTTTACCCTTCATAATTTTATATACTTTTATCAAATCAACCCCTTTTGCTCTGAGGCTCTATTGTCCTAAACTTTTCAATTTTTCCCTATAACTCAGAAAAAGGATCTGGCCATATTGTTGTAAATTTTCTCTACACTCTCTTCAATCTTGTTGCTATCTGCCCCTATGTTGCCCAGAAACTCGATTCCAACCTACTTTCTCTTGAAGGGTGTTGTTCTGCATCATCAACTCTGCTGATCTCCCTGCAGATGTTGCCTGAACCAACATCTCCTCCTAAAAGGGAATATCATACTGGACTTGTCAATTATTAGTTGCCTCTCATCATTGTAATTGATAATGATTATCTGCATTTCTCCCAGAATTAACATCCAGAGAATGTGGAGCAGGGTCAGAACTCTAGATAATTTAAATAGCTTATAACTGGACCTAGATTGATATTGGGTCATATCCAGCAGATAAAACTAGATGTGATTGAATGTAGTCAAGTACATTCTATTTTCTGATGGAGTTCACTGCCATCATTCTGGTCCCAGTAAACATCCTGCCCGAGGTTGACATCAGGAGGGGCTGAGCAATGTGATCAACAGTGATGAGATAGCACACCATGATGCTTTCCTGATCACTGAAGGGGGCTTCAACAAGGCCAACTTGAAACGAACGTTACCTGCAAAACCAGAGGAGCCAACGCACTTGACCACTGCTGCACCACCATGAAGGATGCCTACTGAACCATCCCACGAAGTCTGATCACTTTGCTGTACAAGCATAGCCTGAGGACTACAACACCAGTGGTGAAGACGGTGTGAATATCATTGAGGAAAGTGGAGGAGCATTTGCCAGATTGCTTTGAATTGATGGACTGGACCATATTCAGGGACTCATCATCAAATGGCTGTCACTGACTTCATCAAGATCTTCGTGGATGAGTGTGTACCCAAATGCACATACCATGAGTAACACAACCAAAAGCCAAGGATAAATCAAAGGACTCACAACCTCCTGAGGGTGAGGCCATTGGTATTTAAGGCCGGTAATCCAGATCTCTGCAGGAAAAACCAGGTATGACCTACGGAAGGCCATCAGAGCAGCAAAGAGCCAACTCTGAGGGAAGTTAGAGACAGAGTCACATACTCTTCAGCTACGGCAAGGATTGCAGGCCATTACATCCAACAAGGCGAAACCAAATACCATAAATGGCTGTGATACTTCACTACCCGATGAGCTGAACACATCTTTATGCTCGATTTAAGAAGGAGAATCCCTGCAGAAGCTGATGACCCTGTGATATCTGTCTCTGAGGCCAATGTCAGAATATCTTTCAAGAGGGTGAATGCTAAAAGGGCATCAGGCTCTGATGGCTGGTATGGTTCTGAAATTCTGTGCCCACCAACTAGCCAGGGTGTTCACAGACATTTTCAATTTCTCATTGCTGCATTCAGAAGTTCCCACCCAATCCCCAAGAACTGCCTCAATGACTATCACCCAGTAACCCTATCTACCATGATGAAATGCTTTGAGAGGTTGGTCATGGCCAGAATTAAATCACACCTAAGTACAGATCTGGGCCCATATTGTTGTAAAATTTCTCTACACTCTCTTCAATCTTGTTGCTATCTACCCCTATATTGCCCATAAAACTCGATTCCAGCCTACTTTCTCATGAAGGGCGTTGTTCTGCATCATCAGTGGGGAACTAACTCATGACATCTGGTTTACAAGACCAGTGCTCGAAACAGTGAAAATCCCCGTTATCTCAAATTCAAGCAACCAGCAGCCTCAAGGAAACTGGCAACAGAATTGCAGAAAATAAATAGGTAAAACATTCAAAAGTTTGAAATTGGCAACCCTATTACTGATTGCTAATCACAGAATACGCCATCTCAAGCCACCAGCAAATTTACTTATCTGCCATTTACCAATCCCCTTAGGTGCTGGATACTGGGGGTTTCACTGTATTTCCATGGTGCAATAGGGTAAAGTATTCCAGGATTTAGACTCAGCAAAAATTAAGCATCAATTGATATATTTTCAGTTTGAGATGGTAGGTCATTTGGAGATATTTCTGCAGGTATTAGTAGTTCCATGGCATGCTGGTTTCATCCTTCTTGATGTCAGAGATCGTTTGCTTTGAGATTTGCTGTGAGAGTAATCTGAATGAATAGTTGCAGTGTACTTTTAAGATGATATGAATAGCATTCACTGTGCACCAGTGGTGGAGGGAATAAGAATTGGCTTTGCACAGTGTGGAACTTCTTGAGAGCTTTTGATGCCGGTCTCATCCAGGCAGAGAGCAGTCCAACACACTTCAGACATGTGAGTTTTAGTGGTGGCAAAAGTCTTGAAGGGGTCACACTCCAAGTCATCTAGTTTCTGACTTGCTCTGGCAATCGTGGAGCGTACGTGACTGGACCAGATGAGTTTCTGTTTAATGGTGACCCCCGCAGATATTAATATACATTGATGGTATTTTCTTTTGCTGAGATTACCTGATGCATAGGTTTTTTCATTTGACAAACTGGATCTTAACATTGTGCAGTCACCAGCAAACATCCCCACTTCTGACCTTATGGTGATTAAAAAAAGAAGTTTTTGAAGCAGTCACGGATTGTAGAGCTTTGGAAATTACCCTAAGAAATTCATGCGGTAATGCCAAGCAGTTGAAATGATTGGCCTCCAAACATCTACAACCATCTTCCTTTTAGCAAGGAATGAGTCCACCTTTGGAAGTGTTTTCTCTTTTGGTATCCGTTGACTAGATTTACTTGGGTATCTTTACGCTACATACAATCAACTGCTATCTTAATATTTCAGTTATCGCTGGAATTCTGGCCAAGGCCATGATGATGGAGAAAAGTGGTCCTGGTAAAACTCAATCTGGACATTGGAGACCATTATGAGTTGAGAAATGCCACTTTTACTGGACTGTATATAAAAGTTTCCATCACATTGCTGAACATTGAGACCAGAGTTATTGTATGTATGAAACCAAAATGTATTTTAATTGCTTTTTGTGAAGAATGCATGTTTGGGCAATTATCCACATTGTCGGGTTACTCCCAATGTTGTAACTGAACTTGAACATCTTTGCAGGAGATGCAGATTGTTCTGGAGCTCAGGTGGTCAGTATGCCTGGTCTTTGTGTAGTCCTGTATCATTTGTGGCATTGAGTGGCCTCGGGTATTTCTAGGCATCACATGGAATAAAATAAATTGTCTACAACCTAATTTCTTTGTTAGCAGGACATTAGGAGGAAGCTGAAAGAGATCATTAATTTGACCATTCTGGCTGAACCTGACTGTGCAAGCTTCACCCTTACCTCTGGCACTCACATGCCGGGGTCTTCCATCATCGGAGAATGGGGATATTCTTAAAGCCATTTCCACTGTTTTGTTGCTTAATTGCCCATTACACAGAGCAATGAAGATTTTGCTCCCTGAACACTTTTGGAAGTACTTTATGGATTTTGGGCTTCTGATCACAAAAAAAATCACCTTAAAAGTTTCATGTCATGTACTGCTTTTTTAGATAGAATCTATTTTTGAGATTTTCTATTATGTTTGAAGTGTTCTTCAAGCATATAAAACCATAAAGTGCAATATATGATTGAAAATTCATTTTCTTGTGGAGGGGAGTCACATGATGGAGGAGTGACTGGTCAGGTGGAAACAGCCCTCTCCAGAGAAAAGAAAAAAAAAGTGTGAAAAAACAGAGCTCAATAAACATAAAATACAGGAAGAGAAAGATAAAGTTACAGAGAAGAGACAGAAGATGGTGCCCAAAAGAGAGAAAGTAAGAATAACAGAGAAAAGGGAAGAAAGAAAATCACTGGAGAAGAAAGAAGGCCTTACCTGCACGTCGGAGAAAAGAGCCACTGTGGAGAGAAGTGGTTGATCTCCGATGTTGGTGAGTCCCCAGAGGAGTGGTGTCCTCCCGACTGGCGGACTTCAAAAATGGCTCTCAGAGCCAAGAAGAGTTGTGCATGCGCGAAGAGTTCACGTGTGCAGGGCACAAGTAAAAGAAAAGGTCAACACTGATGGGAGGGGGTCTCAGCTGAGGAAAGGCCAGCTGTGGAGCGGCCAGCTGAGAGACGCCCAGTATTGGGGCGTTCGGCTGGGGGAAGTAAAGAAGAAAGAAGAAAAGAAGAATGGTGAGAAAGAAACAAAGGGTGGGAAGAGGATGTGGCAACGGGGCGACCGGCAGGGACGCCCAGTAGTGGGTCTGCCTGCAGCAGGGGGCCCAGCAGTAGGTCGACCTGCAGCAGGAGGCCCAACAACAGGTCGACCTGCAGTAGGAGGCCCAACAACAGGAGATACACCAGCTGGAGGCCCAGCAAGGATACAGAAGCAGCTCACCAGAGAAGGACCATAGATACAGACACAGAAGAAGAGGAGGAAGAAGACCAAGAATTTCAAAGGAAAAAAGAAGGTAAAATAGAAGGGCAAAGTTTAGATAAAGCCTTTTTTGAAGAACAAATGAGCTCATTAAAAGAATGGCTATCGTTAGAATTTAGTTCAATCAAAAGAAAAATGAAAAGAGCTGAAGACAGAATGCAAAGCTTAGAGTTAGTCATGACTGAAATAGGGAAAAGAGTAGAAAATGTGGAGGAACGAGAAGCTGCTGTATAAATAGAGATAAATGATTTAAGAGGGAAGTTGGAAGAGAGCGAAAAAAAAATTAAAGAGACAAAAGATTTATTGTCACAAAAAATTGATGTATTGGAAAACTACAGTAAGCGAAACAACATAAAAATAGTGGGCCTGAAAGAAGGCAAAGAAGGGTCAGATATGAAGGAATTTATAAAAGGATGGATCCCAAAGGTGCTGGGAACGACAGATTCACATGAAGAAATAGAAATCGAAAGGGTGCATAGAGCGCTAGTACCGAAACTGCCACCACATCAAAAACCGAGATCCATATTGGTAAAATTTCTAAGATATACGACAAGAGAGAACATACTGGAGCAGACAAGAAAGAAAGTTAGAGAAGACAATAAGCCGTTGGAATATAAAGGACAAAAAATATTTTTTTACCTGGATATAAGTTTTGAACTTTTAAAGAAGAGGAAGGGATTCAACAAGGTGAAAACAATCTCATGGAAGAAAGGGTATAACTTTATATTAATGCATCCAGTGGTACTCAAAGTATTCATTCCTGGGGAACGGAATAGACTGTTCTCGGACCCAAAGAAAGCCCAAGAATTTTGCTGAACATTTGCAGGACAAGGGAAGAGAGAAGGAGGAGTGACAAGAAGGATGACCGGCAAGAAAAAATACAAAAAATTGTAAAAATATAAAGTAAAGATAATGTATATATAAAGATTTAAAGATGGATAAGAGAAGGGGAAGAAGGAAAAAAAAGAGAGAGCTTTGTTATAAGTATAGGAAAATAGTGTTCTCTGGGGGGGGGTCTGGGGGGGAGAATAAGGGTCACTGTGAAATCGGTTGACGTTTGCGAGTAAGTTCGCAAACCGAATGGAAAGGGGAGTTGTGGTTGCCATCAAGGGACAGGAGGCAATCCAAGGAGGGGAGGTTCATTTGGGGTTAAAGGGTTATTGCTTGTGGGGATTATTGGGGTATTTCATGTCTTAAATGTGTTGTCATTTATTGAGATTAAAAAGGAAAACTTAAAAAACAGTAATGGAAAAAAGGGATGGAGGTGGTGAAAAGGCAGAAAAGAAGTGAAAATAAAGATATAAGATGGGCACGTTGGACTAAATGACTATAAACATTAATGGAATATATGTTTAAGTGTATCCCATTGGGGGAAAAAAAAAATCACATATAATTTAAAAGACAAAGTTATAATGAATGGGGAAACCTGGGAACCATATATGGAACATGGCAGAAAGAGGAGGCCTAGGACCTCCACGACCTAAAGTGATAAGATAAACACAAACAGATTTAATGTGAATAAGTAGATGATGCGTCTTTTTTGTTTGTATTCCTTTTGTATAAAGATATTGTTTTATTGTATTTTATATGTCCAATATTTACTGTTTTTGGAGGAGGGTGGAAAGGGGGAAGGGAGGGATGGGGGGGGGGATAAAGAGAAAATGTCACTGTGAATATTTAAAGAGATGCATCTGTAAATATATTGGTTGATATGGTTCATAGTGTGATAAATAAAGAATTATATTTAAAAAAAAGAAAATTAATTTTCTTCATTTGCCTTTGGACCTCTTTTCTGCTGGTGTAGTCAGAGACGAACATGGTGAAAGGTTTCACCAGGACATTGTGACCATGGAAAAGCAGTATCCAGGAAACTGGAATCCATTAATACTGGTTGGACCCTGACACGAGAGGAATCTATTTCTCTCTCTGCAGATGTTGCCTGAGCTTGTTAATTTTGCCAGCATTTTGTATTCTTATTTCAAATTTACAGCAATTGTAGCTTTTAACATTTTATTTGGGTTTATATCAGACAGGCAATCCACTTTTGTAATTTATCATTAAATCAGAAAAACATTTAAGACCTCTTAAACCAGTGACTTCCCCAAACACTGTCATTCATTAAAAAAATCTCCAATGTGTAAACATAAACATTTCTCTTTTTGTTCCTTTTGTGCACCTTCCTTCTAATTTACACAGCATTCATTTCTTGTAATATAGCTAGCATTTTAAGTTTTTTTTTAACAAGGCCTCATAGAAAAGTATTTTTCTATCTCTCAAATTCGAAAGCAAATGACCTTCCAAACCAATTGTGTCTTTGCACTCAGGATTGGAAATGACATGCAGTTCTCTTTCCTTACCGCTCTGTGTCAGTATAATGCTATCTAAATTCTTTACACCAAGTTATTTCTGCCTCAAAACCCTTCATTTTGATGTTCCATCGCCCACACGGAAGAGCAAGGCACTTGAATATATATGCCAGATGCCTCTCATGGAGTCATAGAGATTTAGAGCACAGAATAAGACCCTTTAGCCAAGAGTAAATCACAAAATTCTATAGACACCGTGGTTGAAGTAAAAACACAAAATGCTGGAGAAACTCGGCAGGTCAAACAGTGTCCTTTATGTAGCAAAAGTAAAGATACAGAACCAACATTTCGGACTTGAGCCCTTCGTCAAGGTATGAGAAAATGCAGGAAGACGTCCGAGCAAAAGAGTGGGTGGGGAAGTGGGGTGGCAAAGACAGGAGATAATAGGTGGAGGAAGGAGGGAAGGGACAGCAGCAACAGCGACCTCCTCTCCGTCCTCAACAATAGTGACCTCCCAGCATCCAACCATTTCAATTCCGAGTCACACTCCTGTATTCACATGTCTGGCCTTATATACTTTCCCACCCTGACCACCAGCAAATTGGAGGAACAACACCTTATTTTCCATCTGGGCACTCTCCAGCCAAATGGCATTAACATTGACTTTTCTGCTTTCTACTAAACCTGCTCACTTTTTCTTTCCCCCTCCCCTTTCCTGTCTTTCCAGTTCTCCCCCTTCCTCCTCATCAACCCAGCTATCCCTCCTCCCCCTTATTGTTGCTGTCCCCTCCCTCCTTTCTCCATCTATCATTTCCTGCCTTTGCCACCTCTTTTCCCTCCCCATATTCTTTTGTTTGGATGCCTGGCAGCAGTTTCTCATACCTTGACGAAGGGTTCAAGCCCAAAACGTCTTTCCCTTTGCTACATAATGGTCCCTGTTTGACCTGTTGAGCTTCTCCAGCATTTTGTGTTTTTATCCTCTGGTTGGCCAAGCTTGTCCATGCCAACCAAGTTGTCTGCCTGAACTAGTCTTATTTGCCCATTTTTGGCTCATTTATATATGTCATAGCATATTATTTTGGTGAAAGGCATTTGCATGATGTATGGACTGGCCAGTCTGAACCTCCCTAACCTTCCCTTAGCTCCTCCCTGGGTTTCCCAATAAAGGCTGCCATGCCCAGACTTTCCCCCTCTTGCTCCTGTACCTGGAACCTGGCCAAGTCGTGCATCAGCAAAGCTCAGGTTTTTGGTAATTAAAGCCATTTAATCACTCCATCATATCGACGAGATTATTGTGTGCTCCACAATTATAGCATGTGCAATCACTTATGGGTATATATTATAATGTTTTCCTGCTTGTCCATGTCATCAACTGACTCCCCTTGTTCTGAGTTGGCAATGAAATGCTTTATAACATATACAGTAAACATGGACTATGTCGAATGGCATATTATGGTAATTCAGAAAATTCATTTTTTTAAATGTATCATTCATTGGGTTAAGACATCTAATCTTTATTGTATTATCTAGCCATGATGTAAGAAAATCAGAACTGCATTTCATGTCCATTTCCTTCAAAGAAGCCACAAAGACTAATATCAAAAAGGCACAGAAATTAGGCTTTTTGTTTAGTCAGTTATGAGATGAGGGCATGACATCGGAAACCCTGTGGTGGAAAGTGTGCTGACCAACTGCATCACAGTCTGGCATGGGGACACCTAGATCCATGAGCGGAAAGCCCTGCAAAAGGTAGTGGGCTCAGCCCAGGTCATCACAGGCAAAACCCTCCCCAACATTGAGAATAACTACAGGGAACGCTGCTGTCAGAGATTAGGAGAAATCATCAAGGATCCACATCACCCAGCACATGCTCTATTTTCACTGCTACCGTCAGGAAAGAGGTGTGAGTGTCACAAGACTCGCACCACCAGGTTCAGGGGCAGCTACCATCTCTCCACCATGAGACTTTTCAATGACAAACTCATTTAAGAACTCTTACCTTTGCACTTTATTGATTTTTTTTCTCTCTGCATTGCAGTCAATTTGTTTACATTTCTTTATTTGTTTACATGTTCAGTTTTGTTTGCGCTAACCATAAGTGGTAATTCTCCCTCATCCACAGGAAAAAAGAATCTCAGAGTTGTATGTGATGTCAGATCTGCAATCTGAAAATAACTGAAATCTGCCAAAGAATCTATTTATTGCCTTGAAAAGGTAGCTCAAAGCCACCCTCCTGAGCCATTCTTATCCTTCTGGCAAAGGATATTGAACATAATATTGCAGACTTAGACCCAGAAACAATCTTCAGATGGTGATATTCTCATGATCTTGGTTCCTTAACATTTTTGGTGCAATGTTCTGGGTTTTAGAAAGGGTTGCCATGATAATCTAGGGATGTAACTATAATGTCATAGAGCATACTACAACCAAATATTTACCGTGGTGAAGGAGATGCAAATAAAAAGATTTTTAGAATGATGTTGAAGCTGTTGATTCTTTATGATATACCAACACAATCTTGACTTTGTGGTGGACCATGATACTGCGGGCATGTCCTCACTGGGCTGAGCAGGCTGGCCCGCCTTCTGTACCTGTAGCTCCTCCCCATAAGATCCCCTAATAAAGGCTGAGAGCCCTGGCCTCCTCTCTCATACCTGCCTTGGGCATGAACCAGCAGCATGTAGAAGCTTGTCTGGGTCTTCTGATCAATAAAGCCTTTGAATCTTGCTTCGTGTCTGTGAGTGGTCATTGATCACGCCACAGACTTGTATATTTGATGAAGGGCTCAAGCCTGAAACATTAGTGATGTATTTTTCCCTTTGCTACATAAAGGCACCATTTGACCTGCTGAGCTTCTCCAGCATTTGTGTGTTTTTTCTCTTTTGTATATTGTAAAAGGTGGAAAAGTTCTGGGGGAGTCAATGTGACACTTGCCACAAATACACCATCTCTGATCTGCATTTGAAGCTGGTCTTTATGTGGGAAGTCTAGTTAAGTCTCCGATGGCCCCTAAAGTTAATGCTGGGAAACCTGGTTTTGATAAACCATTGAATGCAAAAGTAGGTATGTAGACTCTATTGTTGATGGTCGTTGTCTGGTAATTATTTCCAGGAAATTATGTCTGTGTCCAACAGTATCAGGTATGCTTTTTGGTGTAAGTTAGAGATCCCTGTCTTCTATAATTAGGGATTTATTTTGCTTAGTGCAGTTCAACTCAGTCTTAACAATGCCAAAAGAGAGAGAGAGAGAGAGAGAAAGAGAGAGAGAGAAAGAGAGAGAGAGAGACTAGTCAAGGAAGTCCTCAAATAGCACAGAAAAAATATGACTCAATTCACGTTGTTTAACATAAAAGAGAGGATCACAGGCAGCTTCATCTGAACTGGAGTAGAACATATTTTTTATTTTTAAATTTAATTTAAATATTTTGTTTAAAATTTAGACATAAATTACAACCCCGGTATGTTTTTATTGGTTGGGGGGTGGGAAACTAGAGCACCTGGAGGAAACCCACACAGACACGGGGAGAACCTGTCTGTCCTTACGGACAGCACTGGATTCTTACTCCGGTTGCTGCCGCTGTAACAGCATTGCACTCCACCCCCAAGCATTCCACCCCCAAGGTTAATAGAAAGCCCCAAACGTCTCTCTGATAAATTGCCATTAAAACAGCTGTCACCTGTGTTTGAAATTAAATCTTTTTAATTTCCATAGTAGAGAAAAAAATTATCATTTTTATGTCGTCTAATTTTGCATTGTAGTCTAATTGGGCAGCATGGTTACAGCGCCAGTGATCGGGACTGGACCAGGATTCAAGACCAATGCTGTCCGTAAGGAGTTTGTACATTTTCCCTGTGTCTGTGTGGGTTTTCTCTGGGGGTCCAATTTACTCCCACCATTCAAAACGTGCTGGTGGTGTAGATTAATGGGGTGTAAATTAGGCGGCAGGAACTCATGGGCCGAAATGGCCTGTTACCGTGCTGTATATCTAAATTTAAAATAAAATTAATTAAAATGGTAGGTTGCAATATCAGCTCAGGAGCTGGCTACAACCAGGCAGCATATTCTCCAACCTTTCTGTTTGTCAAATATCATGGAAACACTGGGATCCTTTTACATCTGATGCTTAATATTTAGTGGAAGCAGGTTACTGGGCCTGAACTGTCTGAACAAAGTAGTTAACTCTGGCCCAGTCGAATATTTTCCATGAAATCCAAGGCCCTCTGAGAAATTCCAAAACCATTTGAATGTTACTAGCCTTACATTGTTACATCTTATTATAGTTGACAAGATCCAAACATTGAGAAAACAGAACTAAGATAAATCAGGCCTCTTGCATTCTTTTTCACTGAGTAGAGACAGTGTCTGCTATGACTCAACTAGTAGCAATCTCACTTCGGAGTCAGGGTTCAATTCACACTCCAGAGACAAGTTAAAAATTCAAACTGACACTTCAATATTGCATGGCTGGAGTGTGGTCTTTTGGGTAAGATGTAAATACAAAAACACAAAAGATCACATCATGCTATCTTGAATAATAGCAGCAGAGAGTTCTTCCTGGCATCCTGATCAGTACCAGGTACTTATCACATAATCAAAATCATAACATTTGATTATCTAGCTTTAATGCATTGTTTATTGTGTGTGCTTGTTGTGCACTGAAGGCCTACTCCATACTGTGCATTACAAAACCAACAGCTCTATAGTTGTATATTACCTTGAGGGTGATCTGAGATGATCAAAGTGGAAATCTTGCTTTGGACTTATTGATGTTATGAGGACTATAGAACAATTCATCAACCTCATTTCAATTGCTAGATGTTAAAATTCTCAAAGATACACTACACTTTAAATCACCAATGCCTGAAGAGGGCGCACAAAATCAGTGAACCGGTGCGGACTCGAAAGGCCAACATGGCCTGTTTCCGCTCCGTAAATGGTTATATGGTTATATGGTTAATGAACTGGATTCAAGTTGCAGTGGAATTTAACATTATCCAAAATGGTTTTTTCCCCAAAACAATGTACTGCAGTGCAATCAATGCAAAGAACATTTTGAATGGGCTCTTTTCATTATTTTTAAATTTCTTCACCTGATGACATTTTATCTTTTATTTTAACAAGACACAGCGATTGACATTGGTAATACTAATAAAGCTTTCATATCGCAAAGCTGCAACAAGCTGTTCATGAAGAGTTTCCTTTTCCACTTACACAATCAGTTCTTTCCTTTTCCACTTTTAAACATATATTTGCTCCTTGAGGTTATAGTTAAATTTGCCACATCTTTGTATCAGAAAAGTTAACCTGTAAAAAGTAGAATAGAAATTTCCTTTCTACACTCTTATTGGAGAGGAATTTGGACGAAGGCCAACTTTCCTGTCCCATTGATTTTCCTTGACTTCATTGCAAACTAATTCAACTAGATTTGATCTCAGTGCAGGAAGGAGCCATTATTTCATCTGTTTTTCTATCGGTGCATTCCATATTAGTTCATGAATTGTGACTGTAAATTTGGCTGAAATTAATTGTATTAACATTAAATCTAGGCTGATTATCCATCAGTCAGCAATGTTTGTGGAGTTCTATTGTGTCGATAAGAAAAAAAAATCATTCAATGGGAACGCTGGAGATTCTAACACCAGGTGCTGTATTCCAATAACAAAGTGGATTTTCCTATTTGGTGCTTTTGGGAATTGTCAAGAAGCAGTAAAATTTCACAATGTTAGTTCTTGCACTGCTTGCCTCCAAAGGAGACATAACAGTTAATTGTCCCCATATCATTTTCCTTCCAGATAGAAGACTTTTTTTATGGAATATTGCAAATAACCTAGGGCAGAAAAATTAGGAAAAAAAATCCATCTTTCTGACAGAGCAGTCCATTTCAAGGAAAGAACGTCACTATGCACCTGGCTGTAATGCAAGTAAAGCTCATTTAAACAATATTTAAAATTGTTAGCAGGTTTCTGTTAGGTAAGCTTCAGTATTACCCCTTTGGGCTCTGGCCATTTTTAACCTTCCATAATATTATACTCAAGACTGTGTCAATGGGTAACATACAATATGAAAACCAGTATTTCTTTTTTTCTTTTATATATATATAAAATATATCATTCATGCTTAGTTTATTGTTATATATGTTACTTATTATCTGTATTTTGACTGAATAAATAAAGTTTTTAAAAAAATATGAAAACCAGTATGAATCATCTGGTGGTTGAGTATAAAACCAGTACTGAAAAACAGGGATGTGGAGTACATGAGCTTGTTGGTAATCCCTGAAAACCATGACACGTAGTATATGCATTTGTTGGTAGTCCTGAAAACAGGGACACAAAGGGTTAATTGTGGTACAAATTTGATTTTAAACATCTACATTTCTATAAGCACCATTGGATCTTCTTTGGTGTCGGTCTATCTATGGCAATGCATTCTGTTAATAATGAAAACTCAACATACATAATTGGCTGTTGATGAAACTACGATTTTCCCCTCAACTGCTTTACTGGTGGAAATGTAAATGTTTGGAAGTAGGATTAGGATTTTCAGACACCAGAGATCACACAGTTCCAGTATGCATCGAGTTTCCACTCCCAGTAAACATCATGAACAGCTCTGACCTATGTTTGGAGAGAAAATTTAGGTCCCCTCTTTGAAGAAAGAGTACAGTTTTAATGGGAAACTGTTACGATTTAAAACACACCATTCAAATAGTGCTTGTTTGATGTGCTAATGAGCTGAGGAAGATTATTATCCCCAGCTTGTCCCTACATCTGATGCAAATAAAACCAGAATATGCCATAGATACTCTAAAAGTTGAATTGTTTAGATCATTTTTTAAATATTAAATTTATGAAGTTGACTGAATTTTACGCTGGAATCCAAAATTCCATATCAGAAGCAGAAGTCCAAATGATTTCTAAGCAAATAAAGATCAAAAACACGATGAATTAAAGTAAAAATCAGACTCTGCGCATCAAAACACACATCCTACCGTGGGGAGCACGGGGCCGCGGTAAGTATCTGAGTTGCTGGAGGCGTGAGTCCACGTTAGAGGCTTTAGCAGCTCTGATGGGTGGGCGGCCATGGTCGAGGCACGAGTCCATGTTGGAGGCATCGGAAGCTGCGATGGGTGGACGGCTGGGGACAAGGTGTGAGTTCACAACTGAGACATTGGGATCTCCAGCCGGGGCCAAGGTGAGAGAATAGGGTTGACATTTACACGAGATATATTGAAATTCCAGATTTCTTGGCCAAAAATAGAGGGTCGCCTTTTACATAGTGTCGACTTTTACACAAGTATATATGCAACATACAGCAAGCCAACCAGCTTATGTTAAGAGAATAAAAACAGAAAAAAAACTAAACATTTAAAATAATACATTCATTTTATGAAAGATTATTAATTTTTCTCTCCACAGGTGTTGCCTGACCTGTTGAGTATTTCAATCATTTTCTTGTACTTTAATGCAGTGAAAATGAATGTAGTTGATGCCTCTTGTCCATCATGAACCAACCCACCAAGAGTATTTCATAGCAGTGAGTGATGCGTTCGTACACTGTAAGCATGCAAGGAATGTAATGTGAAATAAATAATTTGTGTCAACAATAACTTCAAAGCATAGATCCTGGGCACCATACCAAAAGAACATAGATTTTCCAATTTGCTGCCAGGTTTAACATTCTTATTTATGAGTTAATAATAATGTTACTGCCAGTTAAGATTTTGATACCAAATTCTAAGCCACATATTAAAAAAATTATGACTAAAGCCATGAGTTAGCTCATTTCTGCCCACTAACTAACTAGTAGATAACATTTGAAGATCAGGTAAGGCCACTGGGTGTTAAATTTAATTCTTGCTGTTTGCCGCTAATTCTAAAACTAAACATAGTGCAATCCCTTGTATATGTTCAATGCATATATTTTATTTTAGTTTTCATGTTACATGCTGGAGACTTATTTATTGAAATACAGGTGTCTCCTTGTACTGGATTACTACCTAAGAACCCCACTTTTTCAGGCTTTAAATCAATTAAAATTACTTCATTATCTGTTTATATATATCTGTACAAAACTATTCATCCCTGAAACCACACGCTTTCTCAAACTGTAATTGAATGAGCTTCACTAGTAATTGCTTAGCATCCAGTTTCAGTCATGATATATCACTTAGATCTTTTGATCTATTAAAGTCCTTCCTCCGCTTTGTTTTCCTATGTATTTTCATTCAGCTGTCAAATCAACAGATGGCCAGGTTAAGATAGATTCTAGTCTCCATCAATCCTAGCAGCGGGTACTCCTGGTGGTCTCTCATGTCTTCAGTCATTACCTGATCATTGTAAATACTGAGCATATCTTCCAGACAAATATTTGGGAACCCTCAATTACTTTAAATGGATCTCAAAACAAGCATCAAACTGTTGTATAATATACCATCTGCTTTCTTTCCACAATCTTGGCACATTGAAATTAAATTTGCTAAATGCTTATTTCTGGAAATTAAATACCTTTATTTTGAGTTGAACCTCATGCATGAAATCAGTGCCTTTCTGAGCTGAGCTGCACAGTGGAATATCCGAGAACAATGCAAGCTGTTGTCAAGTAGCCATAGCTTTCAGGGAAATAGATTCCTCTATAATCCTTTAGCAATGACTATCATATGATCCAGGAACACGTGGCCAAAAATGGAAGTTTACACAGTCTCTCTTTCTCTTATTGCTGGGAAAACTTACTGAGTATTTCTATGCAGTGAGCGCTTTCTTCTAAACTTGATTTAATTCCCAATTTGAATTAAACTTGGAAGGAACAGACAATGAAGATGTCCCAATATTTCAGCTTTACGAAGAAGCAGAGAGAAGCAGATGAACTCAGTCCTTTGATATTTAAGGTATTAATTTAAGTTAGAATTACCATATTAAAAATGACTTTAATAAATGCCATTGCCATGTGATTCCAGAGTATTGTTTTATGCAAATTATATAACTATTCTCATTTAATAACTGGATGGACATATGGCTTTCAGTGGTAAAAGTAATTAAATGGTTTAAATTATGCCCATTTTATGCTTGAAAAAACATTGGTGGTGTCTAATGCAGAGTCATGGCTATAGGATGGATGCCATTATGAACTTTGTTCAAAATTTATGAGATGGTTTTTTTTAGAGCAACATTGATTAGCCTACTAGGGGGTCAGCTATACTGCATTCAGTGTTGTGTAATGCACCAGAAGTGATTCAAGTAAAGGAACAATTACGGGCAATTATCACAATATCATTGATTCAGTTTGCGGTGTAACAAGGAGAAACTAAACTCAGATGCGTCAGTATTTCAGTGGAGTAAAGGGAATGACAGTGGCAGGAGAGAGGAGCTGGTCAAAGTAGAATGGAATGGAGCACTAGTAAGGAAGACAGCAGAGCAGGGTTGGATGAGAAAGGAGCAGGATAAATACATACCAAAAAAAGGAAGAAATGTTCAAATGGAAAACTGTAGCTGGCAAGAGAAGTCAAAGCCAATGCAAAAGCAAAAGAGAGGGCATGCAAGGAAGCGAAAATTAGTGGAAATATAGAGGTCTGGAAAGTTTTAAAACATTTGCAAAAGGTAACTAAAAAACTCATGAGGAAAAAAAGGTGGAGCATGAAAGTAGGCTAGCAAATAATATCAAAGAGGGTACTAAAAGCGTCTTCAAGTATATATAAAGAGTAAAAGAAAGGTGAGCATAGATATAGGACCATTTGAAAATGATGCTGGAGAAATAATAATGGGATGAAAGAGGAACTAAATGAGTATTTTGCACCAGTCTTCACTGTGGAAGACATTAGCCATGTGCCAGATGTCAAAGTGCATTAGGGAAGGGAAGTGAGTGCAGTTATTATTTCAAAGGAAAAGGTGCTCAGAAAGCTGAATGGTCTGAGCATGGATAAGTCTCCTGGACCAGATAGATTGCACCCTCGGGTTCTGAAAGAAGTAGCAGTAGACATTGTAGAGGCATTGGTTTTGATCTTTCAGGAATCAATAAATTTTGGTATGGTCTTGGAGGACTGGAAAATCACAAATAGAAAAATGGAAAACCAGTATTCAAGAAGGGAGGGAGACAGCAGAAAGGAAATTATCAACCGGTTAGCCTGATGTCAGTGGTTGGGAAGATGTTGGAGTTGATTGTCAAGGATGGGGTTATGGAATACTTGGAGCCACATGACAAGATAGGCCAAAGCCAGCATAGTTTCCTTAAGGGAAAATCTTGCTTGATGAAGGTATTGGAATCCTTTGAAGAAGTGACAAGAGGGTGAGGTAAAGGTAGATGCAGTGGATGTTGTGTATTTGGATTTTCAGAAGGCGTTCGACAAGGTGTCACAGATGAAGGAACTCAAGGTATAACAGGAAACATAGTAGTATAGATAGCACATTGGTGGGAAGGAGGTCACTAGGCATGGGAAAAACTTGAGCAAGGCTGAGAAAGGGCAGGAGCCAAGATGAAGGCTCATCAGGCAGATAACAACATTCACGGGATGACAGATGCAGCTCACTTGCATACTAGAGACACTGCAATTTTTCCACCAACAAAGAAAAATGTGACAAGATATCCACTCTCAAAATGAAATTTGCCACATTTGCAACCGTGAAAACCCACTGAAAAAAGTTCCTCGAGACCAAAATCCAACGTGAGTGACCTCTGGCTACATGTTGAATATGAGAATCATTCGCGGCTGAAAGAACACTTGACATATTGGGGTGTCAGTGTTGGAGGGACCACTGAAATCTCTGCACCAGAATCAACAAGAAATTGAACACCCGAGAGATGGACTTTGAGGAAGAGATGGAAGCTGACGTGCTCATGGGCAGCGTTGCCTTTACTGCCAGGCCTGGTTGTTTCCTGGCTGCCATTTGTAGAAGTCGTAAGGTGGCTGACAGGACCGGGCAGCAATACCAAATCTCTGATGTTTCCAACAAATATGCTATCCATTGCCACTACAATGTCCTCAACCACTATGATTCCAACCATGTCAGCAGAAGGAATTCTGTTTTGTGCCCAAAGCCTGGACCTGCACAGTCAGTGTTGCCATTTGCTGCTCCACCTCAATGATTTTTGATTGATATGGTGCTGGCGCGACCTTCAATTGATAAGGAACTGGTGCTTCACAAGGTGCAGTAACAATTGTTTCAGTTCCATTTGCTTCTGTTGATTGGGGAAGACACCATTCCTTCTATTTTCCACACAGAGGTCATGGACATAACGAGATTGGCATGATCCACCAACTGACATTCAAAAGACACTCACCGAATGCTCTTGGAAATGATGAGGTAAATATTGACAGGGTCTGTTCCAGCTAGCCTGTGCCATCTCCTCAAGATCTGTGATGGTTGCCTATCGCCTAGGCTGTCATCAGCTAGTAACTGGGCAACCCAGTCTCCCTAGATGGCTGAGTATGTCTCAGAACAGCCGCATTAAGCATGTTGTATGGGAGATTACAATCTGGATCCACTAAGACATCCTCCACTTCACAGGCAATCTGCTCTGGAAGGTGCACCACAAGTAAATTGTACTTCATCTTCTAACTCATGACACTGATGGTAGAGAAGCATGCTTTGAGAATCATGAACCGTGTTGGTGCATTATTAATAATAAGGTGGGGGTGGGGGGGAAATCTTCCGTTTGACCTCCCCAACACCTCATGTAAGGGGTTTATCCTCATCTCTATCCATTTTAAATTAGAAAGTACTGTGAACTCCTGGGGGTCACCACCACTGTAAGAGCACTGATTCACCACAGCTTACAAACAAAGAATACACTCACTCGTTTCACTCAGCACACCATGAAGTCGACTTTCTATTTTTTAAAAAATTATTCACTAGACACAAAATTGCATTCTTCAACTCCCCCAACATCACCCAGCTAAACTCCTCTGACCTTCTCATTGGCTCACCGCCACACAGGTGATCCTGACACTCTCACTCTCCTCCTCCTGTGTCTGAGATTCATCACCCATATACCGACACTTAACACACCTGAGCATGTGACTATTACTCCCAGGTGTCATATTGATTACATCATCAATGGCAGCCAGCATTGCTCCCGATGAAGGTAAGTATGCAACTGCTACAATTTGTGGTTACCATAGGATCTAGAAAACTAGGAATGCGGGCCAAGGAATGGCAGATGGAATTTAACTTGGACAAGGGCAAGGTGTTGCATTTTGGTAGGTTAAACAAGGGCAGGGTTAACACAGTGAAAGATATGGCCCTGGAGAGTGTTGTAGACCAGGGACCTAGGGCTCCAGGCACATAATTCTGTGAAAGAGGCTACAGAAGAGCTTGCTTGGTCAGGACATTGAAAACAGGAGCGGTGACACTATGTTACAACTGTACACAATATTGGTGAGACCACACCCTTGAGTATTGTGTCAAGTATAGGCATCCAGCTATTGGTGCAGAAAAAAAAATCATGAGAATGTTACTGGATCATAACAAGAGGCTGCATAAACTGGGATATTCCACTGGTGCATAGTAGGTTGACAGGTTCCTTGCATAAGTTTCTACAAATATGATGGGCATAGATAAGGTAAATAGTCAGTCTTCTTTCCCCAGGGGATGAAAGTCTAAAACTGGAGGACATAGATATAAGAGGGGAAAGATTTAAAAGGCAGTTGATTGTTTTTAAACAGAGGATGGCAGCATGGTTGGCATAGCAGTTAGTGCAAGCCCTTTACTGCACCAGCAATTGGGACCAGACCTGGGTTTCAATCCCACGCTGTCTGTAATGAGTTTTAATATTCTCCCCATGTCTGCATGGGCTTTCTCCAGGGGCTCTGGTTTCCTCCCCACTATTCAAAACGTACCAGAGTGTAGTTTAATGACTGGGCAGCACAGACTCATGGGCCAAAATGGCCTGTTACCATGCTCTATGGCTAAATTTGATTTCAAATATGTGGAAGGAGCTGTTAAAGGAAGTGATAGAGGCAAGTACACTTTAAATTTGGGCATATGCATGGACAGGGATGATTTAGAAGAAATATTCTTCCTTTTCAGCCTTATACCTAATCACATGAATATTGATTGTTGTAATTTTGGGTAATCCAACCCCCCTTTCTCTGTTTCTTTCTCTTTTTTAGAACCTGCTTCTGCACTTAATTTTTTTTTCCAACTCCACCCCATTCCTAACGGTTTTCCATCAACTTTTATTTCTGCCTCACACTCCTTATGTCCAATCACTTCTGGGGCCCATCCCCAGCTTCAATCCCACTTTATAGAGCTAATATTTCCCCAAGTCTTGATGAAAGGTGGAAATATTGACTGACGATTTCTACCCATGGATATTGTCTGCCCTGCGGAGTTCCTCTCGCCATTTTTAGTCTCTTCAAGATTTAGAGGGATATGGATGAAATGCGGGAAAATAGGATTACCTTCAGCAGACAACGTCAGCATGTACAAGTTAGGTGGTGAGGCCTGATTTCTATGCTGTCCTACTGGATGATCCGATGACTCTATGTGGTAGTAGCATTTGGAGAGACATAACAATTTGAATGGTCTTTATAGAATTGTTGTTGATTTCTACTCTGTCATGGGAAACGAAGTAATCTACATTTAATTAATTAGATAATTTAGGTGTAGTAAATTAGTAGGTTTTAAAGGATGGGATTATATTATGTTTTGTATCCATGTGAAATGTGCAAATCTCAATTATATTTGTATCGGACCAGTCTAATCTTAAAGTGACACTTACATGGTGCCCTAATCAGAATGCTTCAATATGATCAAAATTACATTTCGTTAGCCACAGGATTTTTTCATGTTCTGATTGTCTCACTTTTGATTAATGCGGAAAAGTGAGACAAAACACGAGGCGATAAGATAAATCTGACTCTCCAAAATAACACTCAAGCTCTGATCGACCCAAGTTTGACTGAGCATGTTTGAATCTGCTTAATTTAAATTGAGTAGGTATTAATGTGAGAACATGTCCCAGTCTCTCAGGAAGTATCTTCTCTTTCTCTTTGGCTTGGCTTCGCGGACGAATATTTATGGAGGTAATGTCCACGTCAGCTGCAGGCTTGTTGGTGGCTGACAAGTCCGATGCGGGACAGGCAGACACGGTTGCAGCGGTTGCAAGGGAAAATTGGTTGGTTGGGGTTGGGTGTTGGGTTTTTCCTCCTTTGTCTTTTGTCAGTGAGGTGGGCTCTGCGGTCTTCTTCAAAGGAGGTTGCTGCCCGCCGAACTGTGAGGTGCCAAGATGCACGGTTTGAGGCGATATCAGCCCACTGGCGATGGTCAATGTAGCAGGCACCAAGAGCTTTCTTTAGGCAGTCCTTGTACCTCTTCTTTGGTGCACCTCTGTCTCGGTGGCCAGTGGAGAGCTCGCCATAGAACACGATCTTGGGAAGGCGATGGTCCTCCATTCTGGAGACGTGACCTACCCAGCGCAGTTTGATCTTCACTTCCGAAACTGTGGTGTTTTGCTGTTATTTTGTGTGGTGGCCAGTTCGTGTGTGCATGAAACCGGGTGCATGTAACTGTGTGTATGTGTGTAGGCAGGGGTGTATTTTTGCCTATTCATACTGTACATTTCACTGGATTCAATGGACACAACCATGTGCTCCATGCAATGTTGTTTGGAGCGTATGTGCATTCGTCCCCTATCAGAATCAAGATTGTCATCTTTGGACCAGGCGATTTTGTTTTGTTTCTGTCTTACATGAAACCCCATGGCCTACAAATATGATTTTTTATACGTTTTTACACTGTAAAACACTGGAATCCGCGCGGTAGAATGTTCACATTATATGCATAACTTTCTTAATTAGATGGTTCAGCCAAATTAAATCCCACTTTGTTCGCTGCAATCTTTCGTTCGACAAAGCGGAAGAGTAAATGATTACATCCAGATAACCAGATTGGACAAATACCTATTTGGCAACTTAGTGCTCTGAGTAGTTAATGACAATGACGGCTTGGCCTGTCCTGCCTTATGACCGTCTCGGATGACAAGATTAAATCTAAATGTTCCACTTGAGGTGTGGTCAATCATTTCTCTCTATTTCCAATCTAACAGGAGGGAAGACTCGACGATGGCTGGATGGCGCCGGCGACTTTTAGTCGCTGTCCACAGGAGGTCGGTGCTGAAACAGAGGGCGGGTTGGAGCCCGAGCGCCGCCAAGAAGTGGCCGACCTCTACCGTCGGAACCATGCGGCCAATACAGTCAACGCCTGCATCAAGTACACGATGATAATGTTCAACTTCGTGTTCACCGTGCTGGGCTCTCTAATCCTGGGGATCGGGATCTGGGGGCTCATTGACAAGGAATCTCTCGCCTTGGAGAACATCACCAATCTAAGTACTGACCCAATGTTGGCTTTCGTGAGCGTTGGGCTGGTGGTCAGTACCATGTCCTTCGCTGCATGTGTCGGGGCGCTGAGAGAGAACCAATGCTTGCTGAAGTTCTTCACCGCCGGGAATCTGATATTAGTGATGGTGGAGGTAATCGGCGGGATCGCTGTTTATGGCCTGAGTGACAGGATAGAAGAACATCTGAGGAATGGAATGATCTTGGGAGTCAAGAGATATCGGGACGATCTGGACCTTTGTTTTATTATAAACGAAATCCAAAAAGGGTTAAAGTGCTGTGGAGTGGCATCCTATCGTGACTGGGAGCTCAACCTGTAAGTCTTTGCGGAATATTCGGATTCACGGTATAAAACTGCAGCCAGCCTGGGCTTCGGATCTCACATTTGTATTACAATTTCCAAGGAAATCAATCGTTGACTTTGATGAGATGATTCCACCCAACCGCGTGTCAAGTGCACGCATTTGCAAGTCAAGCCGCCACCAAATGACTACAATGAGCATAATAAGATGAAATAAATACTTTTTTAGTTACCATATTCGTGTGTTCTTAACAGTCCATCGCCAGTTTACTTTTCTGCCGTGAATAAGCTTCATAAGGGGCACCCCACCGTACACACACCAGCAACTCCCAAAGAATAGACCTCTGGAAGAAGACCCCTTGTAGATATCACAAGTTATACATTGGGGTTGTGGCACCGAGTACCGCCACCTTCTCCTTTTATTCCTACACCATTAATTGTATTTAAAGTATATTTTGAATGTCGAATCCCCCAGCTGGATCCAGAGCAACAATCCGAACAGTAGAGCCGGGACAGGGGAAGAAAGTTGGTCTTTGAGTAAGTGGGATTGGCAGATGGTTCGGGACCTGTTGGCTTACGGTTCTTTTGTTCCACTGTTGCTTCCATACATAATGATATATAAATACAAGTCTGCACATTAAGAGCTGTCAGGATGCAACGAACAAAATTAGACCTTTGTGCTCATTGTTATTGGGAACGTAACCAGCTATTTAAAATGAAACCAGTTGATTAAAACTTCCAATTCAAGTCATTGAATCAGGATTTATGGTCATGAACAAGTCATGAAATTCGGTGTTTTGGAGCAGGGGCATCAACGTGCAAACATATATTTTTAGCCATATTAATCTCTCTCTCTCTCTCTCTCTCTCTATATATATATATATATATATATATATAAGTCCACGAAAAGTAAGGTGGTGCCTTTGGTTCATCGACGATTCAGAAATCTGATGGCAGCAGTCTACTTGTATATAGAACTATTTTTTAAAACTTCTGGTGTGATGCTAATAATTGTATTTCACTGGCTCTGTATTCTACTGGTACAATAACAATAAAGTTGAATCAAATCTAATCTAAAAAGCTGTCCTTGTGGACTCATCTTTAGGCTCGTACCCTTTTCCCTGATGGTAGCAGAGTGAAGAGGGCATGGCCCGGGGATGGGGGTCTTTGAGGTTAGAGGCTGCTTTTTTAAGACATCACTCATGTCGATGTCCTCGATGGAGTGAAGACTGGTGCCTGTGATGTCGCAGGACTAGTTAACAACCCTCTGGAGTTTATTCTTGTCCTGAGAGTTGGCGCCTCCATATCAGGCAGTGTTGCAACCAGCCAGAATGCTCTCCATGGTACACCTGTAGAGGTTTACGAGAGTCTTTGGTGTCCTCAGACACCTCACAATGTGTAGCTGCTGGCGAGCCTTCTTAATAGCAACATGGTGGCTCCAGGACAGTAGGAGTGCCTCATCTTAAAAGGAGTTTGAAAGGCATAGCAGTTGATCTAGTAACTCAGCAAGAAAGGTACACGCCCCTCACTCATTGTCACATCTTTGGTTCTCATTTACTGGCAGTTGCTCGCATCCACCTTGTAATTGCTTCTGTCATTTTTCATATCTGCAAATCAGTGGTGTGTTCCGTGAGAGCAGACAGTTCCCTTGATGTTGGTACTCTCAAGCTACAAGATGTTTTCTTCTTGATAACCCACTGCACATCAGCATTGATAGCAGGTGTGGAACTATTTGAATGACGCCTCTACTTATTGCTCAATTGAAAGAGACAGATGGGAACAAATTATATTTTGTTGTAGTTGGAAACTAATTGAAGTTTTAAAAAATGGATATTGTAAAGTATTTCTAAGCCAATGAGATGTGTGTTTTCCTTTGCAGCTATTTTAACTGCAGCTCCCCCGGCATCCATGCGTGTGGCGTTCCGTCTTCATGTTGCATCAATCCACAAGAAAACGGCACAGTCATGAACTCTCAATGTGGCTTCGGCACTTTACACATGGAAGAAGTGACAGCCCAGAATTACATCTTTCTCCTTGGGTGCATGCCACGTCTCACTAGCTGGCTTACTAGTAATGCAGCTTTAATTGGTGCTGTTGGTGTCATTATTACAATTGTTCAAGTATTTGGGCTCATTTTTGCAACAAAGATACTAAGTGACATCAAACTAATCAAAGCACTTTGGTAACAGAAATTAGGAAAAGTTATTTACCTACCAACAATAGAAGGAGAAACTTCATGACTGATCTTTTATATTTTTATTAGTATGTACAAGGACTGCCTAAAGAAATCTCTTGGTGCCTGCCACATTGACCACCGCCAGTGGGCTGATATCGCCTCAAACCGTACATCTTGGCGCCTCACAGTTCGGCGGGCAGCAACCTCCTTTGAAGAAGACCGCAGAGCCCACCTCACTGACAAAAGACAAAGGAGGAAAAACCCAACACCCAACCCCAACCCACCAATTTACCGCTGCAACCGTGTCTGCCTGTCCCGCATCGGACTTGTCAGCCACAAACGAGCCTGCAGCTGACGTGGACATTTACCCCCTCCATAAATCTTCGTCCGCGAAGCCAAGCCAAAGAGTATGCATAGCTTGCATCTTAGATGAAGCCTACATGTAAATTTGGGCATCATTGCCCTTGGTTGACCCTGTCTTTGAAATTCATTCCAAGTTTTGTTATTCAACTAATGACAGTTATAAATGCTGACAGGAATTAAGTACATGCAAATTAAGAGAAATTATACATATTAAACATTTTTCCAAATGTCATCTTTGTATATAAAGTATAATTCTACCAACTTTTACAAAATGTTTTGTCACAATGCAGAAGTGAGCAAGTGATATGAGCTGCATTTTATGCTTCAGAATAGTGTTACGTTGTGCATCTCCAAAAATAGTGTCTATTAATTAAAATTTCTATCTGTCTTCACCATGCAGCATGTAATGAAAAGATTGTTTGAATTTTTAAGACTGCAGTCTCAGTAGAAGTGCTTTAACAGCTACTTTTACAAGTGAAACCAAGGGGTGAAATTAATTTCCTAATAATCTTTTTTTTATATTTTAGTTTTGATTTTCCAAAGACTCGTGCAAATCCAATAAACAAAATATTACATTCTCTTTCTGCGTAATATGATTTACAGAGTCCTTATTTCTCCCTCTTTATACCCTCATTCCTCATTTCATACTGATGGATTGTTTATTTTCTCTTATTCGGGGGGGGGGGGGGATGTGGGGAGGTATGACCAACAATGACTGTCTGACTGTAGTGACATGGAGGTTCTAATTCAAAAGGGGAATGTATGTAAATTTATCTCCAGGATGTATTCCATAATCCAAAGTGAAGGCCTGAAACCGGTCAAGGGAAGATTTGGACATAGCAATTGATGAATGATGGTGGGAAGATTTGTGTTTGAATAGCCTGATGGGAATTGTTAATGCCAGGCACATGCTGGTGCAATATAATTTTTTGCATCAGTTATACCTCACATTGATAAAATTACACAAATCAGTCAGAAATTTCAGAAATGTGCTTGAGGTGTGGTGTGGAGGTTAGAACCTTTGTCCACTCCACCTGGCTGGATACAAGGGTGAGATCCTTCTGGGAAAACCTGGGGGACACTCTGGAAAAAAAATGACCAAGGTGGATTTTACACAGGATCCAAAGTTGTACTTTCTAGGGAACATGTGGGAAGTACAGTTTAGACTGTCCAAACACCAAATTCAGTCTGTGAAGATCACCTTGTTAGTAGCCAGGAAGTGTACAGTGGTTACGTGGAAGTCAGACTCCCAGCTAAATATCACACAATGGAATATGGAAATACAGTATTGCATTCCCCTGGAGAAAATCACCTACAATTTACGGAAGAGATATGACACATTCGTTGAAGTGTGGCCACTGTATTTGAGGCACTTAGGTGCACCTATATAATTTACTAATAATCTTAAAATGTCATTTGAGTTCACAGTCAACCTAAAATTCCACAAATCAGATTAAGATTAAAGTAAATCTGGTGAGATATCTCAGTTTCAATTAAGTAATGACCTATGAATTGGAGCTAAATTCAATTCCCGTGAAACAGACAGAAGAACTGTGATACGCAAAGAGCGTATTTAAGATGGCCACCTGTTTCCCTGCTGATAGGCTATTGCAATGATTTGGTGTCTAGTCAAAGAGAACCAAGTTTTTTGATTAGATGGTCAAAAATGTTGGCGGCCGGGTCTAATTGAAAGCATGTTTGAAATAACCACCAGTGTGAGCAAGGTTTGAGATTTGAATATTAAACTTCCAACAGTACTAAGTCATGGAGTCACAGAGCTGCCATCATCCAGCACAACACTCTCTGTCCCATCATGTCTTTATCACCCATCGAGCACCCATTAATTTGAATCCCATTTTACAGCAATTGACCCCCAGCCTTCAATGCCGTTGCATTCCAAGTGCTCATCTAAATAATTCTTAAATGTTTTTTTTTAAACTTTATTTTAATTTTGAGTTCTTAAATGTTGTCAGAGAACCTATCTCTATCTTCCCTTCAAGTAGTGTATTATGAATTTTAATCAAAACCAGATGGTGATTATTCAGCCTCAAATCTCAAAATTCTGTATCTTTTATCTAAATCCAATTTCTTTGGTTATGGACAGATCTGTTAGGGCCAGTTTCTCATGATACATCCCATTCATGTCCTTACATTTATTTATCTCCATTAAAACCCTCTCAGCTTACTCCACTCCAAGCAAAACATTAGTTGTGCATGGGAAGTGATATCACATGAAATTGACTGGAATCATTGATGAAGTAACTAAGAAGGTTGATGAGGGCAGAACAGTAGACATTGTTCACATGGACTTTAGCAAGGTTCAGTACAGTAGGCTCATTTGGATGGTCAGATTGCATGGGATACAGGGGATTTGGCCAATTTGACACAGAATTGGCTTGATTGGGGACTTAGAAAGTGATAGTGGAGGCACGATATTCAGATTGGAGGCCTATGACCAGTGGGTCCACTATTGATTGACCCCTATATTAATGACTTATATGGGCAGTTCCTAACTCCTGGAATTTGTAATGTTAATGGGAGGACATTTCATTTGAATTAGTCTGGCAGGCACCCACAACTCATGATGATCTCATCTCCAGATTCTCTACCCTGTATTAAAAATATAGTTACATTCATTCATTTAGAGAAGAGCTTTCCTGTCTCAGCACACCACCCAACGTATCTTCCTGGAATATGGGAAGTTGGAAAACCATTTAAAAGCATACATCAAGCCTATTGCCACAATACAGAAAGAACCACATCTACACAGCATTTCTACCACATCAAGACTCAATTAATTATTCCAACACTCAGTGTTGGAATGTAGAAAGCAACTTGCACTGTGTAAGATCCCACCAAACAGCAACAGGATCAATAACCAGATGTCTGAGGGCTTAAGGATTATCCTGAGAAGTGTAAAGCAATTCCTTCTGTTTGAATGGTGCTGTGGTACAGCTCGTTGCAAGGTTACCATAAACTTTTGGAGTCAATTCAAATCTGGCTGCACAAAAGCACTGGATTCTTATGCTTCACTGAGAATCTACTAGAGATACAACCATGTGCTGGACAATATTTGAGGCCAGGTAATTGCACTGCATTGATTATTTTAAGCAATATTCTCTTTGGATAATATTCACATTGCAGCTGGATAGCAAAACTCGGTAGAAAATGTTGCCTTTTAAATAAGATTGTTTATGAATGCATAGTAAATGAGAAGTCTTGAAAGACATTCAGAGCTGTTCTGATATTGACCTTCCAGGGAAGTAATGGTGGCATCCAACTGCTGGAATGTACTGCATTCATCTGGGCTTGTCCCAAATAACAAATTAAGATGTCTGATCAAAGCGTTGGTTGTGATTAAATGATTGACTTGGGCAGAAATCATCTTCAGAGTCTTGCCTGGTGTTTGTGTCAGTATTTATCCCTCAAACAGCATTATGGAGAAACGCAGATAATCTTGTCATTAACTCATTGTTGTCTATAGGATCCTGCCATGCAAAAATATAGCGATTGTATCTCTTGGCTACATTTAACCAATATGTCATTCATTGTGGTCACCAAGAGGATTGATAAGAACATCAGAGGAGGAACAGGTGCTTCAGCTCACAATGTTTTATCTGACCATGATACCAATTTAATCTGCTTATCTGACTGCACATGGTCAATATCCTCAAATCCCTGGACATTGGCGGGCCTGTCCAACTGCCTCTTAAACAGCATTATCAAACCTGCTTTCAGCACTTCTCCTTGTTATCACATTAAAACAACTTGCCCTTTTAAATCCCTTTAGAAATTTTCCCTATACATTTTAGTATTTGACATTTTCACATTGGAAAAACAACATTCTCGGTAACTACCCCACCTGGGCCTCTCATTATTTTATAACTTCTATCAAGTTGATCCTCAGTATTTGAAATACCAGAGAATCAAAGTTTGTCGAACCTCTCCTTACATCTAATGCTCTAATTCAGGCAACATCCTGGTGAACCTCTTCTGCACTCTCTCCAAAGCCTCCACATTCTTCCTGTAACGTGGCAACCAGACTGGCACACAATACTTCCAATGTTCTTATATATCTGCAAAGTTTTATAAAAATACAACAAACTCTAACCAAAGAAGGTAAGCATGCCGGACACCTCACAACTTTCAGGGTCCCATGCGCTTGGATTCCCAAGTTCCCTCTGTATATCAATACTGTCATTTACTGTATACATTCCTCTTACATTTGACTTCACAAATCCATCTTCCATGCCCAACCCCAACCCACCAATTTTCCCTTGCAACCGCTGCAACCGTGTCTGCCTGTCCCGCATCGGACTTGTCAGCCACAAACGAGCCTGCAGCTGACGTGGACATTACCCCTCCATAAATCTTCATCCGCGAAGCCAAGCCAAAGAAGAGAAGAAGAAGAAGACAATGCAAAGTGCTTGTTTAGTACCTCACTCACTTCCTCTGGCTCCAGGTTTAAACTTCCTTATCGATCCATCCTCTCCCAGTTACTCTTTCGTTTTTAATGGATGAATAAAATATCTTGGAGCTCTCTCTCTAAACCTACTCCACCAAAGATTCCTTTTAACTTTCCCCACCCCCAATTAAATTCTCTTCTGCTTTATTTGTACCCATCAAAACCCATCAGCTTCCTAAACCTTACACATGCTTTCTTTCTCTTTCTGACTAAGTATGCAACATCTCCCATCATCCAACATTCCCAAACTTGGTCATCCTTCCATTCTTCCTCATTGAAACATGTTGGTTCTTTATTCGACCAGTTAGTCTTTAAATGACTCCCACATATCAGATATGAACAAGCTCCTGTTTAATACTGCTATAATAAACTTTTCTCTATTCTTAATCTTATACATAACTATCTGAAAACTTACAGAATTATCATTGCTATTCTCAAACTGTTCTCCCATTAAAAACATACTTCAAAATGTACCAGGGGTTGTAGGACAATTAGGTGTAATTGGGCGCTATGGGCTCACGGGCTGAAAGATGTATGTCTAAATTTAAATTTAATACTTTGATCACCAGACCAGGCTCATTTCTAGTATGGCCCCTTCCCTAGATGGATTATCTACACACCATGAAGAAACCGTCCTGGATGAAACAAACAAATACTGCCACATCTAAAGCCTCTGATATTAAGGGAATCCCAGTCAATAGTGGACAAATTAAAATTGTCCACTACAAATACCCTCCAACTGACTATATAGATTTCAGATTTATTGTCAGAGTACATACATGACATTACATACAACCCTGAGATTCTTTTCCCTGTGGACAAGACAGAATTACCACTAATCAGTAGTGCAAAAAAAACTCTACGCAGCATATACATATAAACAAATAAAGAACTATAAACAGATAACAAATGTAAACAGATAATGAATGTAAATAAACTGACTGTGCAATACAGAGAGAAGAAAAGCATTCAATAAAGTGCACAAGTAAGAGTCCTTAAATAAGTCCTTGTTTGAGTTTGTGGTTGAGGAGTCTGATGGTGGAGGAGTAGCAGTCGTTCCTGAACCTGGTGGTACGAGTCTTGTGGCATCTACACCTCTTTCCTAATGGCAGCAGTGAGAACAGAGCGTGTGCTGGGTGGTGTGGATCCTTGATGATTGCTACTGCTCTCCAATGGCAGATGTACTCAATAGTGGGGAGAATTTTGCCTGTGACATCCTGGGCTGTGTCCATGACCTTTTTGGAGGGCTTTACACTCAGGGCTAGTGGTGTCCTATTGGAGGCCTATAGTATAACCCCATCATAATTTTGCATCATTCTTATTCCAGAGCTCTGTTCCTATTGCCTCGCTGGGATGCGCTCTCCAGTGACAGAGCTGGAGAAGGTCCAGAAATGTAAGCTTTAAAATATAAGATGCAATACCTATCCTTCCCTATTTCCAAATTGGTGATCTGTTAGATAATTTAAGAGTATGAGGTACTGTCTCCCAAATAAAGTTCCAACTCTAAATTAACATAGAAATGTGGTGAGTCAGCCAAATGAAATAGCACTAAATCATTATCAGCCTTTGCAGCACATGCTTCAGGCAACAGGACACTCTTTCACTGGAAAACCACCCCTCTGAGAGACATATTTAGGTCACATGAAAGATGATCCTGCCTTCAGAGAATCACACTGCCATTATTGCACTCGAATCTTACCAATATCACAAAGCAGATGTGGAGCCTTTAAACTTGAAAAAAAAAACACAAATGTGTGTTAAGTCCTCAGAGCCATATCTTTTTTTTAATTAGCAGAATGTAAATTCGCAGAATGCACTGATATCCCACATACAACCCTGCAGGGTTACTGAGCAGTTACATCATCCTGAACAGGGTTCACCAGAGGACTTTTTGTTGACTGAGACACAAACAGGAAAAGATTGTGAACTGGCTGGGACCTTGCAACTTTCACAAGAGAACTGCAGTCAGACTTGTATCACTGCACCTCAAAAACATCTCAAACAGATTGAATGAAAGTGAAAATCAAGTGAAGCTAGGATCCCTTAGAACTCAGTATACCTGAGGGATAGTTGAAGATCTGAATGACACTAGAGCTAGCATTGCACCAGGGATAAGGGAAAGTCTCCAACTTCCAGAGAGACACAAAAAAAAAACAAGTGATAAAAGCCAACATGGACCTTTTAATTCCATACTCTTGCTTAATTTCCCATCTAAGATAATAACTACCTCCTTCTTGAAATCCAGCAGCTGTGACTGATCTAACGCTGCGGATTTGTTAACCTTAACAGCGAGAAGGGCCAAATGACCTGTTTTCTGTGCTGTAGTGTTCTAATGTTCCTAATGACTCTAAATTCATAGGACATAGAAATCTACACAGTGTTAGCCAACCTAAGAACTCGAACAACCGCCTGGAATTTCCCAACTGCATAACCTTCCATTTTTCTCAGTTCCGTGTATGTTTCCACATCAACAGTGAGGAAGTATTCTGACAGGGTGGTGTTGAGGCATATCAGCTCCTGCCTGAGAGGCAACTTGGATCAATACCAATTTGCTTAACGCAAATGCCATCTCACTGGTTCTACACAAATCCCTGGAATACCTGGATAGCAAAGGCACATGCAGCAAGATACTCTTTATTGACTGCAGTTGGGCATTCAACTCTATCATTGCCTCAAAACTAATCAGCAAACTCCAAGACGTGGGCCTCAATATCCCAATTAATGCAGATTGGCAAGAAAATCTCAGAATCAGAATCAGACTTTATTGTCATGAACATCACAAAATTTATTGTTTTGTGGCAGCTTGACAGTGCAAATATTGCTATAAATTACATTTAAAAATTAAATTAGTCCTTGTGCTTCTGGATATGCATTTACTCTACAGACATAATCCTATCAAACCTCAACAAAATTAACCTGGAACATATGCAGTGTCAAAAATATTGTGGCTCTTGCCATCTACTTTCCCCACCTGATCCTTTCATTTACTGCCAGCCTAGACTGTTTATGGTTTTTTTATGTCATAGTTTGGCAAACTGCTCCCTTCTAAAGGGTTCATTTAGCCACAATGGATGCATTGCCAACTTCACACCAGTTCTGGCGTCAGTTTAATTTCTCCCTCTTGACGGGAAATGGGCCAACCTGTTTCGTGAAGCACTTTGCCCAAATCTTCTTCAATGCACAGAGTAATTTAAAATTCCTTCACCACTTATTGGCTAATGATTGCACTTTGGCTTCATGCTTGAGAAAGGTTTCATTTTCTGTTCACATGTTAGAACTCAAAGCTCCAGAATGGACAGTTATGGGAAAAAATCTCAAGAGCACAGCATTTTACATTCTTGCTAAGCTTTCTAAATTCAGGAGACATTCTGCTGACATCTGGAGACCTATAGCACAGCTTCAGAATGGACTGCAGGCTGCACAGGTACCTCCTGAAGTCCGCTTGATGCTTAAACTATCATAGAGAACCTTTTACATTGCTGAGATGTTCAGCCACTCATTTAGTGACCTTTAGTTGTAACACCACTGCCAGTGATCCATCAGCAGAATCCTTTGGAAAGGTGTGGCCAGGACACTTCTGTACTGGAGCTGGAGGATGGTCTCCTCCAGCCATGATGAAGACTGCATTCCTGTCAAGTCACCTTCCTTTTATTCCTCTCTTTGAGTCTAAGTGAGAAAGATGAAGGATATTGAGTTACCATAGGTGCATGTGGGCATGACAGGTGATGAGGAAAGTTGCAGAGCAGGTAAATCAATGTGCGACGAATCTTGATCTATATTCCATGGTGTGACATTCTCACTCCATGACAACACAAAGTAATATCTGCAAGTTGTCTTGACTTATCAGGCATGATTGTCTGTTTGGTCCTCTCTGTTAATCTGGGCGGCAAGTCATTCTCCTCTGCAGCAACTCTAAAGTGTGTTGCTACTATTTAGCCTCCTTGGGGAATGTGCCTTTAAGGGCTTGTCTTTATGGTGCAAGAATGATCTGAGAGCTTTTCTAAATTGGTTGACGCATGTAAGTGGCATTTTAATCCACAAGTGCAAAACAACCTTGTGGTTTTGCATTCTTGCCTTTGACCAGTTTCACAATTTTCTGAGGTCTCATCTAGCTCCAGAAAGACCAGGATATTTTAGTGCTGCAAAAGAATATGTGAAATCCAATTTCTATGCCAAAGTATTCAAAGTGAAGACAGATACAGAACAATAACATATAAGTTCTGCACACCTTTAGAGAGAATGGGATGCAAGAATGACTTGCATTAAGGTAGGAACTCTGATTCAGACACAATTAAGAACTAGATGTAAAACACAGAAATCTGCAGACACCATAGCTGAAGTAAAAGCTGAAGTAAAAGCAGTTCAAACAGAATATTTTATAAAGCAAAGATACATAACCAACATTTCGGGCTTGAGCCCTTTATCAAGGAATTACTGAAACATTGGTTATGTATCTTTAACTTTGCTATATAAAGTACACTGTTTCACCTGCTTGCTTTAGCTTTGTGTTTTTATTTAAAAATATATTCCATTTGTCCATCTGTATATGACCCAAATATTTTATAAAATCACTCAAAATATTTTCCCCAGAATTATTTAATATTTAACAGAGGAAATTAAATTATTTTAAGTCATGTCTTCTTGCATCTGCATAGATGAAAAAAAAGTTTCATGAAGAGCCTGCCCTAAACAGTACAATTAGTAGAATTTTGCAATTTGAAGGCAGGGCAGATACAAGCTAGTCAAAATATTATAATCAGATTGCATGGTTTGCAGCACAGGTCCTTTTGTGTCTTGAGTTCCATGATCTGTCTTCAGGAACATGACTTGAAAACTAGTACAAACAAGTGGAAACAGTTCCCATCTCCTCTTAACCATGGCATCAAGATTATAGAGGGCTTCTATTCCACAAACTCATTTGATTGCAGACTGTCTCCAGCAGGGCTGGTAATAAAGGAGTCAAGATCAGCCACGGGGAGCAGTTAGACCACCCACCTATTAAATTCCTCCCTTCTTTCTGTTGGGAGTGTTTCATTTGGTCTCAGTCTATCACAGAATCCACTCTGTGGTCACCACATTAAAGCTAATTTTAATTGTTTAAAATTTCCTAAGAGTTAAGGTATCCAGTATATGTATGGAGGAAAGAAGTTGGTCCTATGAATGCTATTATATAAAGTTTGAAGGAATTGGTATTAAGTAAGACCTTTACAAGAGACATATTTCATACACAGAGTAGTTGTGGAATATCTGATCATTTGGTGGAATTAGATTAAATTTCAAAAGGAATTTCACAGATGAATTAATTTATAGCATTTGTGTGTTGAATGGATGAATGAAATCTATGGCATTATTTGACAAGTGGCATTAGTTCCAAGTGGTCTCCTGTTGAGCTGCAATCATTCTAAAGAGCAAAAACAAACATTCAACATTATGTTTTTCAATGAGAAAGTGAGCCACTGAGCATACAATTGGGCTGCATTGGGCGACTTAGCAGTTCAACTTTGCATTTGTTTAAGCCTGCATTTTAAGCATATGGACAAGCCCTGAATGACTATTGAAATCCCTTTTGAAGATTTCTATAATTTTTGATCCATCAAAGACAATGTGTAATATAGTCATCTTGTCTTAGATAGAGTGTCTTTTTGACATGGAAATGTTGGGGTACGTGTGTGGGCACCAACTATAACTGGTGCCAATGAGCACATACAGTGAAGTACAAGACATATATTTTGGGATTATAATTACAGACCTGACAACTACCACATTGATCAGATCCTCTGTTTTTATTCCATCTTCGGTATATTTCAAGCAGATTTTCCCGACAGTGTCTCACTAAAGACTTCCAAGGTACAAGAGTGACACTGCTTGCTTTGCAGATCTTTTCACTTTATGCCTTAACTTCTTCAAGAATTATCTAAATTCATCTGAAACTCTTGCATACAGTTGTATGATGACAATATACCTAATGATGCCAAATGATTCTTTGCAGAAAGGTTCTGTAGTTAAAATCAGTTATCAGAACAAATAATTGTCTTAACTTCTGAAAATAGAAAGTGTTTATTTCCCAGAAAACATTCCCATTAAATAAATTGTTCAAACACAGACAACCATTTTCCTACTCTATTTAAACATTTTGTAGTTGAAGTGCTAACCTTGGCTCACTGGTAACGATCTCACCTTTCAGTGAAAAGGTTGTGGGTTCGTGGATCACTCTGGAAATTGAGTCTCTCGGTTCAGCCCAGCACTCCGGAGGATTGAAAGAAGTGATGGATCAATTTACTGCATATGAGACTTTAAATCACATCTTACTGATACTTTCATGTTCACAATTCATAGATGTTACTGGGCATATGCATACATGTCAAATATTGTGGTGATATGTAATTACACCATTAGGTCACCAGGGGCATCCCGGTGACCTTGTCTATAAAGCAGTCCAGAGCTACAGTCTAGCCTTCCAGGTTCATCTTGCAGAGAGACAGGACCTCTTAGTGTACATATCAGTTTATTAAAGCTGACTGCTGGTGTGGTTATTGTCAGTACACATATGCAATGTTTTACTGGACAATTAATCCTATGACATCTTAAATAGAGGATCAAGATCTGTTCAGCATTAGTTACACACTTCTACTCTATTTCATCCACTACTGGAGAGTCTGAGGCGTCCACCTTCTTATTTTCTATGCTTAAATGTATATATTACTAGCATTTTAAAACTATATAGATGGAAATTATTAGCTTCTGATTCCAAAAAGAGAATTCTATTGTTAATAGCTAAAGTTCCACCTCCCTACCCTACACCCTAAAGTTCTGTCCCCAGCTTCCAGCCCCTTCCAATACCTGATCTTCCTCTCTCCCACCCAACCCCCATGCTATATGCTTGGTCCACCTCCACCATCTTCCTGAACCCGACTGGTTTTCTACCACACAGCTCTGCCTCTGCAATCCTTCTCTACGCTTCCACTATGCCTCTCTGATAAACTCCCAATGATGTATTCCCTGCGCCCCCACTCCCCAATGCCACCTGTAACATCCTCTCCCAAATTCACTTTCTCTACTGGAAGATCACCCAAGGTAGGCTCATGGTTCCCTGTGGCTCATGAACTCTAGGATTCCCCTTTCATCAGCCAAGCCAAGAGTTGGAGAAAACCTTATTTAGCCTAAAGTTTTGGGAACCTACATTAAACAAAGTCTTGTCTTCACTTTCAAGTGGACTTCAAAGACAATATAACATGCTTTGAAGCAGTGTAGGCCTCAGGCCATGAAACACACAAAAAACATCTGATTTATTTCTCTGCTGTTCAAATGGAATTGTTGATAAAATATGAATGTTTGCTGAGAACCACCAAAAGGTAATCACCCTTCAAAATCCTATTTACAACACTATAGATTTACAGAAAGCCTTCACTGTGGAAATAACTATCTCAGTGTTTTACAGTGATGGAATCAAATGGTTGACTCTTAATATTGGAAATGGTGACCATCGGCTTGGTCAATGAGACAAGTTTGAAAGTGTTAGAGTGAAAAAGAGTAATGCTGACATGAAATTGGGAAGGACACAAGGTCTGGATAACTGACCAATACAGACAAAATTAATCCTTTGAAAGAGCTCACCTCTATTTTTGAAACATTGCCCGATCAGTACACTGAGATATTGAAACCAGGGTATTTCAATATGTTGTTGAAAATATGGTATGTAAGTTCTGCCTGAACAAGTAATTCTTGTTTTAATGTTAGAAACATTTGAATTTGTTTGGAATCAGAACCTAATAATTTCCATCTATATACTTTTAAAATGCTAGTAATATATACATTTAAGCTCTCATGCAGATATTACCATGACACAACCTTGCAATGCTACTCCAGTGTAGGACTTAAGAGACTGATGCACCATTGGAGTTAATGCCTTGGAGATGACTTAACAACTTTGGCCCTGTCTACAATCCCCAAAGGATCTAAAAGATAGCAAGGTATTATTTTAAAGAAGAGCAGAAGAGTTAGGCTCATTATACCCAATCTCACTGTATTTTACCTCCTATATTCTCCTAATGATACTAAATACAAGCTGGAGGAACACCAGACCGTTTGGGAATGGAGTAGTACTTAAATTAAATTAAATCAAATTTTGGCCCATGAGTCTGTGCCACCCAATTCACTTACACCCCTGGTACTTTTTGAATGGTGGTAGGAAACTGGAGACACGGGGAGAATGTACAAACTCCTTATAGACAGCGTGGTATTCAAACCCCATCCTGATCTCTGGAGCTGTAGAGGTATGGCACTAACCGCCACCCTTGTGACTCAATATCTAATCATTTCAGAGAGCCCGACTTTCCTGTTTTCTCCTATTTCCTGAATTCTCTTTTTGAGAGTTGCTGTGACCATGAATGTTCTGCATTTCACAGTTCAGATATCAGATTTATTGATCCGAGTACGTACGTGTACACGACATGCAACCCTGAGATTCTTCTTTCCTGTGGGACATTCTTTTATTTTTCTTCCTTTCCAATTGCTCTCTTTCGTTTATTAACTCGATGGGACCAAAAAACAGTTACCTTGAGAGGCTTGATCTTCACCCTATCACAGCATTCCTCCCTTTCTTTGCAAAATCTTCTCACTTTACCAGCACTGATGAGGGATTCTTGACCTGAAATGCTGCCTTTCTTACCTTTCCATAGATGCTACCTGAGTTGGTGAGCGTTTCTGCAGTTTTTGCCTGGATCCTCAGTTTCCCTTGATGTTGATTTATTGTCATATACATAAGTACACTATGTAGATGCAATTTGATTGCTTGCTACTGCTACAAAAATACATAAAACAAATAATAAACATAAATTAAGGTTAACACAATGCAACATGAAAGAAAAGAAGGTAACTATAAAAGGATAAATAGATAAATAATCACAGTTGAAGTAAAACAAAAAAAGTCTGCTGTTTCAATATCGTAGACGGATATTTGGTGGTCCTGGGCATTAACGGATAACCATGAAATTTTTTTAACCCATTAATAGTGAAAACTGAGGGGTCCTTACTATTTAATTGTGCTGACATCTCAATACTGATCACATGACAAAATGGCTTAACTGGCAGTATGTATGACCTTTTGGGTTATCCTGTGAAACTGTTATAAAGGTACTGGTGTTGTTTTATTTTAAATTTAGGCATACAGCACAGTCACAGGCCCTTCAGCCGCACAAACCTGTGCCACCAAAATGCCCCAATTAACCTACAACGCTGGTACATTTTGAAGGGTGGAAGGAAACCAGAGCACCCAGAGGAACCCTGTGCAGACCCGCAGAGAATGTACCAACTTACTGCCAGCTCCAGATTCGAACCTGGGTGGCTGGTGCTAACCATGCCATTTATTTCATGGCTTTTTCAGATGCAGCTGGTGAAATCCCTCATCTCTCCACAAAGAGGTTAGTTAATTTTAAAATGATCTAACTTGGTCTGATGACAGAAAAGTTGGATGATAACCAAGCCAAACTAAACCAATTTCCTGGCTCTGATATGTTCTCGCACTAACAAGGGTGGAAGCACCTTACCTGCAGAATTCTTTGTAAATATTTAGTGGACCCCCTTAAGGATGGGCTTCGAATAGCAGGTGAGTTGAGTCGCTCAATAGTCGCTCTTATACTATTGTTGCAGAAGCAATGCTGCTCATTCATGACTATAAGGCCTTAATATTTTTTGTGCATTGTGGAGCTGTGAAGACATGATTACTCCAATCTGTGAATAATATTTCCTTTATAGATTCATAATGAGATTGACCCACAAATAAATTGGATAATTTTAGTTTCAAATACTTGAATGTAAACATTGTTAAATTTGTAGGAATCCTTCATGAATTATTTACCTTCATTCGGTAGAGCTCTGGGAAAATTGTCCTCAGCTCAGTTTTAGGTTGGGGCTTCACACGGCACACACATTTTATCAGAGTTTCTGGGAGAATATATTTAAAACAGAGCAGCTTAAAATCAACATCCATCCTTGTTAAAGTATTATAATTTGCTAGGGTTTGATTTTTAACATTCCTCTTTTGGCTGAACTTCATTCTTTAAGATGTGAACTTCTTATGAACTTGTTTGCAAAAGAGACCTACAGCTCTTTTCTGAAATTACAAAGCCCTGGTGTTAAAGACTCAATTTATACACATGCAGCTATAATTTCCACATTGTCTACTTTATTTGCACATGATCCTTGATAGCATATGAGGTTTGGTTTATCATTGATACTTGGATTCATATGTGAACACCTCACTGGAACTAATAGTATTTTTTTTGCATTATACAGAGTTGCCAGAGTTCAAAATTCCCAATGGGGCCTCTCATTTAGAGAAGTTGTTACATATGAGGTATTCTATAACAGAATCCTGGAGGCACTGAGTTACAAGGAAAGGTTAAACAGGATAGGGCTTTATTCCCTGGAGTGTAGAAGAATGAGGGGAGATTTGATAAGGTATTTAAAAGTATGAGGGGGATTAAGAGAATAAATGTAGATAGCCCTTTACCACTGAGGGTAGGGGAGATACAAACAAGAGGACATGGATTAAGAGTGAAAAGGGTAAAGTTTAGAGGAACGTGAGGGGAACTTCTTCACACAGGGAGAGGCTGGAACAGGCTTCCAGCTGAAGTGGTGAATGGAGGCTCAATTTTAACATTTGAGAAATTTGGACAGGTACATGGATGGGAGAGGTATGGAGGGCTATAGACTGGCTGCAGGTCAGTGGAACTAGGCAAAAAAATGGTTCGGCCTAGACAAGAAGGGCCAAAGAGGCCTGTTTCTGTGCCGTAATGTTCTATGGTTCTATTGAATTTAGCATGTTATTCACATAACGATGCTGACACATTTTCGTTTGTACTCAGCATCTTGTGTCAGTGTCCAACAATAGTCGACCAGCATCGATGGATTCTAGTTGCCCTGAATCTGCTTTTCCATGGTCGCAATATCCTGGTGAAACCTTTCACCATGTTCCTCACTGACGGCACCAAGATCAGCGGGAAGATGTCCAAGTGCAAATGCAGAAAATAAATTTTCAATGACATGTTGCACTTCATATTTTTGTACTTAAAATATGACAGGAAATCCCAAAAATAGGTTATATCTGATCAACAGAATGTGATAGGAAAATTTGAAGATGACTTTTGTGATCAGCTGCCCAAAATCCACAAAACACATCCAAAAGCATTCAGGAAGCAAAATATTCATTGCCTAGTGTTATATGAATCTGAAGGCATGTTCTTAAATGTGAATAAATAAACTCTGAATATGTGAGGTACAAGTCAATGAAAATTTTAAAAATGGGAAATTTGTAAGAAAATGAAAAATTGCTGGAAAACTCAGGTGACACAACATCTGTGGAAAGGAAAACAATTAATATTTTGGGTCTACAAACTCTCGTCTGGCATGCAGTCAAAAAACTTTCTATTTCCATCGATGATGTTTGGCCAGCTGGGTTTTTCCAGCATTTTCTGTTTATTTTGTGTGAATTGTCAATTACAGATGGAAATTATATTGAAACAAATGAATATGATCAACCGATGGCTAACGTTTAGAGAATTGATATGTAATTCACAAAAATATATACGTTCTTAAGATGAAAAAACTCAACTGGTCCACTATGAGATGGCATTAGATCAAAAGGAAAGATATGATATGACAAATAAACAGGAGGTTTGAGCACCGAGACATTTGCAGTTTCAACCAAGTAAGACTAAGAAAGACACAACAGCAACTACCCTTCCTGAGAAGACTGAAGCGGGCAAGGCTACCAACCACCATTATATCAACCTTCTACAGGAGATCCATCGAGAGCATCACATTGTGGTACAGATGCCGTGGAGAAATGGATCAGAGGTCAATCCATAGGACAATAAGAGTGGCCGAGAGGATCAATGGAGTCTCCTTCTCCACCAGTGATGTGATCTACCAGGATCTTGGTCTAAAGAGGGCATGCAAAATCATTGAGGACCCCTTCTATCCTGCACTCAGCATTTTTTAGCTGCTCCCGTTGGGATATCAGACCCAGCACCACCAGGCTGAGAAACAGCTTCTTTTTTCATAGGCAGGGAGAATGCTAAATGACCAAAGGAACTGCTCACACTAACAATCTGAGACTCTCAAATGCATGAAATAATATCTATTTATTTATTTGCATTAATGAATACTTATCTTGCATATGTATTGTGTGTCCGCATGTTTTGCACGGAGGACCGGAGAACGCTGTTTCATCAGGTTGTACTTGTACAATCAGATGACAATAAACTTGACTTGACCTTAATAAGGAAAAATAGAATACAAGTGTCTTGCAGGGAATATAACAACTGAATGTGAAAGCTTTCATAGATATGTTAAAAGGTAAGGACCAGCTAAAATTGAAGTGCCTCATCCTTGCAGACAGAGACAGGAGAAATTGTTTTGGGAAATGAGGAAATGACAAATAAATTAGACCAATGTTTTGTGCCTATCTTCACAGGAGATACAAAAAAGCCAACAATAATGAAGAATTACAGGTCAAGAGTACACAAGGAACTTAAAGGAATTAGTGTTAATAAAATATTAGCATTGGAGAAATTATTAGTGATGAACTCTGAGGAGCTATTTCCATGGGGTTTGAAGGAATTGACTATGTTTGTCATCTGAAATTCCATAGATCCCAGAATGGTTCCCATAGATTGGAAGGTAGCAAACAAATCCCTGCAATTTAAAAATAGAAGGAGAGACAGGGATGATTTAGCATCAATGTAATTTAGAGTGAAGGAAGGAGTAAAATCTGGTTTTTTTTTAGGATTGCACAGAGACAATGTGGATTTATAAAAGGGAAAAATCACATTTAACTCTTTGTCATAGTTTTTCAAATTTTAATTTCAAGTTCATTTATTATCTTCTCACTGTACATCTACAATCTCTCCTGACTAGGTACAGTACACAGTGATTATATAAATGCTCAAAATAAATATGTACAAATATAAACTTCCCCACAGGGAAGAGATTCGGTGTGACATCGGAAAAATTCTACAATGCCTGTAGTAGTGGAAAGTGTGCTGAGCGGCTGCAGCATGGCCTGGTATGGGGAGTTCCAATATCCTGCAAAAGGTAGTGGAAGCAATCCGGTAAATCACAGGCAAAACCCTCTCCACCTTTGAGAACATGTACAGGAAAATGCAGATATTGGAGCAATAATCAACAATTCACTCCCACCCAGTATAGGCCCTGCTCTCACTGCTACCATCAGGACCAGATTCAGGAACAGTTCCTACTCCTCCACCATCAGACTTCTAAGTAACAGAAACTATTCAACTTTGCTCCCCCTGAAGTCCACAACCATGTCTTTTGTAGTATAGGGAGAAGTGTACCAGCCGATGTGGCATATTTGGGCCTTCGATAATGTGCTTCTCAGATATATAAGCGTGGATTAAAGATTAGTTATTGGAGAAAAGATAGAGAATAGGAATAAATGTATCACATTAGATTGGTAGTAATTGACCAGTGAGGTGCAGCAGAGGTTGGTTCAGGAGCCCCACCTGTTCAATTTCCATCAATTAACTGAATGAGATGATCGGGGGTAATATATTCAAGTTTGCTGATTTTACAAAGGTTGTTTAGCAGTTTGGGCTTTGAGGAGAATGCAAGGACTTTAGAGAATGTTGACAGGTTAAGTGAATAGTCAGGAACAAGGCAGATAGAAAGCATGGTTTAAAAACCTCTTGTATGTGGCACCAATGGGGATTGGCAGATACTGGGTAAGTGAATTTTCTGGTAGCTTCTGATTGCATGTTGCAAGGTTGGCGAAATAACAGCGGGGTGTTCCAATTTTAAATTTCTGTATTTTTTACCCATTTATTTGCCGTGATATTCTGGATAATGGGTATTGTGGAAAAAAAGATTGAGGCCATCTTGTTTGGTAGGATAAAAAATTAGAATATAGGAGGATTTTTTTTAATTGTGAAAAATTGGAAAACATTCCTGTTCAAATAGTATACTACTCCTTCATCTCTTGTTTCTTTTTTCAATCCAATGTCAATTTCTTCACCCATCAAATAAATACACATTCATAAATTTTATATTTCCTCTCATTAAAAATTCATGGATTTGTATTCACTAAAACACAAAATCCAAACATTTGTATTTAATTTTAAGAATTTATATTACAAGATAAAGGGAACATATGCATCAGTATAGCTAAATCTGGACATTTACAACCTGTAGGATGTAAAACTCTAGCCAAGAATTTGGAAAAAAACCAATATTTAACCTGGAGTGGCAAATCTGAATGGAGCAATTGCTGTGGGCTTCCTTCAAAAAAACAAAGCAAGCTTTCTTAGTGGATGTAGCTGTATGTACAGTCAGTGAGGAAAGTATTATGCTACTTTTACAAATCATTTGTCAAATAAAATCTAAGAACTCTCCTGGGCTTGACAGTGTTCTTAGTCATCCTTCAGCCTTGGTGTTAGCTATTCAGATCTCATTCTCATGCTTAGACATATTATTTACTTTGCCTTGGAAAATAATTTTTTTTGGCAATCGGCAACCCCTTTTAATCCTTCAAGTCTCTTGTCACGAGTAGGTGCTAAGTTTCCATGACTTTGAACTGTTTTTCCTGGCCCCGTAGCAGTGTGAGGGACTGTCGGGAATCTAACTACAACAGTTCACCAAGTTTTAGAGATTTGGTTCAACTCACTCACTAAATAATAGAACTTGTTTAAATGTGTTTTTTTTTAAATTTAGACATTCAGTATGGTAACAGACCCTTTTGTCCCATGAGCCCATGCCGCCCAATTACACTCAATTGACTTACAGTCCCTGGTACATTTTGAAAAGTGGGACAAAAATGGAATACCTGGAGGAAACCCACACAGACATGGGGAGAATGTACAACAAACTCCTTAAAAACTCAAGTCTCAGTCACCCGCACTGTAACAGCATTGTACAACTGCTACTTTAACCGTGCCACCCTAATAATAATGCCTTAATAATACAATATTGGTCTCTGTCTCTGGTTTCTGGACTAAGGCAAGTTCTAATCTAGCTAGAGGAATCCTGATAAGCATATTTCATTCAACATTTTTCACAGATGAAACGATAGCAGGGAAGTATAATTGCGTTGAATTAAAAATATGACATGGTACAGTTTCCACATACTTAAAGTATCCCAACAAGTCAATCAATGCATTTTCCATGCTTATGCACAGAAAATTTGAATGTTGCCTTTAATGCAAAAGGCCTACAGCATATATGTAGAATGATTTGGGATTTGAAACTTGATGCCACCATCCTCCTTGCCCCATACACTACCTCGAGCTAAAGAATAAGCTTACAAATCTCACCATGACAGCACAATTTCCTGCTGCCGAGACCAGTTGGATAACAGAGCAATCAGTAAAAACACAGTAAATGCTGGAGGTACTCAGCTGGCCTTGCAGCGTCCACAGGAGCTAAAGATGTAATTGCTGGTGTTTTGGGTCGGAGGCCTTCTTCAAGGAATGAACAAAGAGAACGTGGTAGTAGAGCTTATGAGCAGTAGGGAGTACAGATGGGGAGCCATGGGAGAGACTCTCACAGAGGTTCTTCTGGGTAGGCATCCCTGGAAGAGATTTTGCAGTGGATTAGCTGAACTGATTGAAACTCCTTGAAATTCTGGAGATATGGCAAGGGAAGTGGAAAGTGCTTTTAGGATACGGTGGCCAGCAGGCTTTTGTGTTTCAAACAAACTGTTAGCTTGGATTAATCTGAGAATCATCCTCATGCATCTTATTTTTCTGCACCACTGCTCCAAGGAAGGCAAAGCTGCATTGAATATTGCAGCACATAACTTGGGTCTAAATTCATCACTAAGTGTGAAATTCAAGCTTCTCCAGTGGTAAATCTGATTAATTATTCACTGTCAGACAAAACACTAAAAAAATTCCATTTAAGATGATCAAGGCGATCTATTCCACTTCACCAAGCACATCTGCTGAAGTGCAGTACCATTGATGGGCACTCTCAGTGTCTTCAAAGTATTTAAGAATTGTACTGATTTTGAACTTCTCAGTATTTCTCAATAGTTGCCCAGGAAATGGACTTTAGGCATTTGTGATGTGCTAAATTGGTGCTGCATAAGGTTAAAATGCCCTGTCATAAGTCACAGAAATATACTGACATTGAGTGAAACACTAAAGTCTGCAGATACAGTCATTGAAGTTAAAAACAGGTCAAACAATGTATTTTATATACCGTATATGACAAAAGGCAAAGGAGGAAAAACCCAACACCCAACCCCAACCAACCAATTTTCCCCTGCAACCGCTGCAACCGTGTCTGCCTGTCCCGCATCGGACTTGTCAGCCACAAACAAGCCTGCAGCTGACGTGGACTTTTTACCCCCTCCATAAATCTTCGTCCGCGAAGCCAAGCCAAAGAGATAAGATGGCTGTATATACATTTACCCCCGGAATTTTCACCTAAATTGTAGGTTTTGAGCAATACCCTTTGTTTAAGATGATCTGTTAAAAGCAAACCACAATATTTTAATACCAAATTACCCTGTAAAAGTTTTAGTTTTATTAGCATATTTTAAAATAAACCATTGTTGGCTCCTGTACCAGGCCCTTTAAAGCCTGCACTGAGATGACAGCAGTCAAACTGGGCAGGTGGAGCCTGCGGGAGGGCACTGAGACCCTGCTGTTAGCCAAGAGGACACTTACTTGCAAGATTGCATCTGAGCCAGCGGGAATGAGAATTTGTTGACAAAGTTTGTACTTTATACCTGGTGATCTTGATTTTTGAGGTGACATTTTTAAGTTTGGATTGTCTATACGCCGGCATATACAGTCATAAAGATATATAACCAACATTTTGGTCCTGAGCCCTTCATCAAGATAACAGACTGTTTCTTGCTTGAAGAAATTGTCATTGTGCTTTGTCTCCTTTAGAGCATTAAAGGTCAACCCACCTATTTCAGAAATGGCAACTGAAGGTAAGGTATTGTTAACATGGTTCCAAATAAGCCCAATGTGTAGGAGGACCTTTCTGAATATCCACCTCAAGTTCGCTTTGCTGTCTGTGGCATGATCTGAGTGTGATCAAGGCAGTTGACTGAGAATAAAGTTGCTTTAAGAACTACAAAGGCTGCTGCTAAAGTATTAGAGAAATTAATACCACCACTGACCACCAAGATTTGCCAAACACCTAGACTGACGCCACCAAGATGGGGATCTCTCCGTGCTTGCCATAGCTGCCATAGAAATGAGGGAGAACAGAAGTGGAGAGGTGAAGTGAGCAGATGATGGATTAAAAGGGAAAATGTAAGAGAAGCAGGACACCTGAAGCAGGTGAATGTTCCAGAAAAAAGTGTCTGGGCTATAAGTCATAGCTGCAGATGAACCAAAGTCCCACAAGAGTGGTACTTTTTAGTTCACAGATGACAGTTGCTAATTACTTCAAATAAAAATCAGTGAATTATTTTTTAGTTTTTAAAAATGTCAAGGATGGGCTACTTTAACATATGCAAAGTTCCCTACCACCAGCCGATTGCACTTTATCAAAATTAGAGGCATGACCTCATGGTCCAATTTCTGTTGTTAAGTAATTAAACCATTAGGCACACTCCGACCATGCCACCACATTTAAGATATGATAGGTAATTGACACTTGCATTATGCATGTCCATGAACCAATTTTCTGCTTGCCCAACATAAAATAAACAGGAAGCATATCTAAAAGAGATGGTGTGGCTTAATCAGAGAGTCTTTGCATACATGATGAGACCTTAAACTCCGATTGCAGATTGAGCAAGTATGACATTGTTATTGTAAAAGTAATACACCATGTGACTCTTAACTAAGCGAACTGCAGCATGAATACACACATTCGTACACAGAAAATGGTATGCTTTAGGACGTATACAGTTTCCTCTATTCTCTGAAGAACTAAAAGGGAATGGTGTTACAAATTTACAAATCCAAAAGAAATCAGGACCAAAATAAACCTCAAAGGGAATTTGATGATTTTCTGACTTGTTGGGGTTGTCTTTAATACGCTGAATGAGAGTTTACTGTCAAATAATGCAATGCGTTATGCATAATGCAATGCATCCTCCTCGTTGCCTACAACACATGAAGCATAACTAAGTTGCCTTGAAGAAAAAAATAGATTAAAAAAAGAGAAAATAAAATTAAAAATATATTAGCAATAAATATGTAAATATAAACATGGCATCTTGTCAATTACTTTCAAATACTTTAAAATAGGATGATAAGTTGGAGATCTAGTGAGGATTGATCAAGGGTGTGCAGGGAAATCTAGACGAGCATTTTTTTTACTTCACTGTGTTTGCCCACACTAACCATTTTTTAAATCTCAAAGTGAATCATCTTTGCAGAATTTATCTTCTGTTGTTCATTCACATTGCGTGAATGAATTTTTTTTCATGCTGTGACTTCAACAATAAGGAAATCAGATTATTCATCGGGTCAGAGGCAAACCTCCTTGTGAAAATCAAGATTGCATGTCTAAATGCACCACTTGATATGTTCCGGAACCACGCCACCTCGAAGGTTTTTAATTTCATCCAAAACTTTCAAATCTTAGCCAGCGTTGCAGGGCTTCCCTTAAGGGGCATTTTCTCTGAGTTGATAGGAATGCTTAGTTTATCCAATTCCTCTTGCAACATTATATGCAATTCCTATTTGTAAGATACACACAGTAATAATGTCTAACTATTGATGGTGCTTCCACAAGTCCATTACATTGGCTTGGAATGAAGAAGCATATGATTTGGAATGCTGTGCGGTACATGATAAAAAATGGACAATATTGGCATTTTATGAGACCTCAGTTGTGGCTATAAAGCTTTACTAACACATACTTCCTCTCTGTGGCAATGGCCTGATATATTTTATGTGAATTGTTAGCATTTTGATCTGAAATTATTGTCATGTTCCCCATGTGCTGAATATGTGTAACCAACGTCATCCAGTTTAGCGGCAAAATACTTCACTGGCTTCCTGCCAATCCAGAATGGGACAAATCAAACTTTTGATCTGTTGGCTAAATTTAACAATTAAATGATTTGCAGAAGAGCAAATATTGACAGATATTCACATTGCAGGAGATAGTGATTTACACACACTACATAATGGGTTTACATTTTTCTTCCAAATGTTTCAAGCTAAATCTTGTTCCAAGTCCCACATCTTTATTTCTACTTTGGAGGACTTGAAACCTCAAAAATAATTCTTGCTTTGTACAATAATCTTATTATAAAATTGAGGTACTGCTTCAAAATTCCTTTGCAGGAGTAACTCGATTTTCACCACCTTGTATCTTCAGGTAGCTGTGGGAGTCTTTCCCCGGTCTGCACCCCCACACCCCCCCCCCAAGTTTGCCTGGTATAATACATCTATTTTTCTCAAACAACATTACAAAATAATCTACTGATATTTTTAAATGCTAAAATTCATCTGACTGACATTGACAGCATTAATATTTTGAGCAGTGTGAATTTCTATTTGTTAACCTAAACTAAACCCCTATGCATTGAATTGTATTTCAATATGCAGTTTGAGGTTTAAATAACTCATGGCTCTGGTAATGAATGAATATCTTTCATATGTGCATTTAAATACGAGTGAGAATTATTTTGAACTTTCTGTTAATTTCAGTTATTGCCTCTAATTGGGAAGAACCAGTAAGATGCATGAAGAACAGGAAAAGTGGAGGTGATTAAATAGTTAATAATTTATGCACAAAAAGTTCAGCCTAATAACTGATGCAAATTGTTACCAAAGATATTTAAAAGATGAAGGTGAAATGTCCTCTCACGGAAATGAGAAGATGACTAACCATGTGTAGATGAAAGTTGTACCAGAATATCATCCTTAACGAAATAAGCTGCTCAACTCATTTCGGGGACAATAAGAAGATTGTCCACATTCAGGGTAAGAATTAAATTACTCCACTGACCTGCATCCCAGTTTATCACTCAAGTTTTACATTGTAGGAGGGTTTTTTAAAAAATAATGGCATAATACATGCTTATTTATTCATAGAATGAAAAAAATGGCTCTGTAAATATTTTCCAGACAGTTAAACAAGACTCCAACAAGTGGGAGTTTTTGGGACCTGGACCTCCGTCTGGGTTGTGGCTCTTCATCGATCTGAATCCCTGGCACCGAGAAACGGGAGTAATTTAACCTGGTGCTCCTCTGGGGCTGCAGCGCCGCAGGGATGAGCACCACCAGTGTCGTGCAGGGCATGAGTCACGTGACTGCACTGGAGGTCAGCTGATGAGTCTAGTTCTCATGTATATGTCCTCTCACTTTTGGCTATTTTGATGGCTTCTTTTAAATACATACAGCACATCCTGGGATTGTAACTGCTCTTGGCAAAGAAAGACAGAACACTCGTTTGCCTCCAGTTGTTCCTCTATGAAGGCAGCCCATCCATTTCCCTCCCCCAATCCCTGTCATGTGGTGCACTATGTTCGGGATGGACCCAGTGTATCAACGACAATTCAGCTGCAAAAGTCCTGCTCTGCTCTCTCCATTATAACCACCCTGCCCTCCCCCCACCACAATTCAGTAATTTCTTATTCAAATATTTATCTATTATTGCCTCAGGGGCAGCCTTGGTCAAATATTTTGCACAGCTCATACCAACATTGACAGAATAAGAGTCTCTTGTATTTCTGCTCTGCAGATGAAGCAAACTATTTAAAAGTACATGACTCAAATTTTTTTCTGCTGACAATATGGAAAAAAAAAAGTTGTCCATTGCAATGATGGGTAATTATGGAGGAAGTACAAACACTGTCTATTTTAACATGAGCTTCAGTCTGGAAAGAAACTCTCTCCTTAGCATAGCGAGTTTCTACTTCTGGTTTTTAAACCCGAATCTGAATGGCTCCATTCAGGACTCAACAGCTAAGTAAAAACTTGACTCAGTTCCAGCAATCCACTTCATTTAAAAGCAAAATAAATATTTTGGTAAGGCAAGCTTGAAGTCTTCAATGCTGGTCACACTATTGCCCATTCATGGTCAATGGGTGAAAAATCTAGTCCATCATCATTCTTACTGCTAAGTGAAATCATATTCCTATTTGTGAGTAGGATACAAATTGTTACCAAAGATATTTAAAAGATGAATTGAAATGTCCTCTCACGGAAATGAGAAGATGACTAACCATGAGTAGATAAAAGTTGTACCAGAATATCATCCTGAATATGTGTATTCAAGAATTACCCGACAATTTCTCCTCCAGCCAGCATTGTTTGAATTCTGAGACTTTCTGAGATTTCTTGCTTCTGGCATTTATTGCTTATTCCTTAAAGATAACAAGATGAGAATGTGCAGCAATATTTTTTGCAATATAACCAACGGTGGACAGCTTGGTGGGGAAAACAATTGTCGTATTGAAACAAGTTTTAGATACTAATGGCTGCTTTACATAGTGAGTTGGATAATGTTAAATACATATCAGAAATTAACAACTCCAAGCAAAGATGCATTTTGAAGAGAAATGTAGCGTTATTGTAGTTCAGAGTAAATATTTTTCCATAGCTGGTGGGAAATTAATTATTTATTGGACTGACTTGTACTGTATTGCTAGAGCTCGGAGCCAACTGTTATTCCATTTCCTATGATCACATGGGTTCCTATCAACTCAGAACAGAAATATCAAACATCATGCATCAGCAGAAACTCCCATCAGAAATATGTTAACCAGACTACATGTCCATTTTCATAGACTATTTTTAATGGAATTAAATGACTTCCTGTTGGAGCTTGAGAAAAAATATTTCTGGTGGAAGTATAACCCATTGCTCCTTTTAATGAAGCATTAAAGAAACTGATAAATAGTAAGCCCACAAGTTGATGACATGAATTGCATCCAAATTATAAGTTCTACCAATAAGACAAAGAATGTCACATGGCCCTTCACGTCTTTCCGCTGAAGGAAGAAACAATTGACAACATTTGTCTATGAGATGATGCCACTTTAGCAGACATCCAACATTTGACATTATTCTGAAATAGATATTAACTAATAAACATTATTTAATACAGGGCATAACCCCATTCATTTTAAATTAATAATATTTTACCAGCATGTCAGATGGAGGAATCTCATAAACATATTGCATTTCAACTGTTAAATTTATTAATTATTGTCACATGAACAAAGATACAGTGAAAACACACTGAAATGCTGGAGGAACTCAGCCGGTCTTTTCAGTGTCTATAGGAGACAAAGATATATTGTTGACACTTCAGGTCTGAGCCCTTCGTTAAGGAATAAGTCATGTAAGCCAGAAGTAGGAAATCTCAGAATTCAGACAATGCTGGCTGGGGGAGGAATCCAGACCAACAAAAGTATTAATTGGATATGATAAGGGACATGATATAATTTATCATGTTTGTGCAAAAGGAGACAGATTGGAGAGAGAGAGTAAGGAAAAGCGACAGGGGGACGGTTTAAACGAAAGCCAGAGAAGTCAATATTAATGCCATCCAGTTGGAGGGTGTCCAATTGAAAGTTGAGGTGCTGTTCCTCCAATTTGTAGGTGGTCTTAGTTTGGCAGAACATTAGACATATATGTCAGGAAGGGAATGGGATTAAGAATTGAAATGGGTGGCCACTGGGAGATCCATGCTATTGTGGAGCTGAAGTGCTCAACAAAGTGATCTCCCGGTCTGTGTCCACTCTCTCCAGTGTAGAGGAGACTTCAATAGGAGCACTGGATGCAGTAGGTGACCCCTGCAGATTCACCTTTTTGTTGGTCTGGATTTCTCCTCCAGCCAGCATTGTTTGAATTCTGAGACTTTCTGAGATTTCTTGCTTCTGGCATTTACTGCTTATTCCTTAAAGAAGGGCTCCCGAAACTTCAGCAATATAGTTTTGACTCCTATAGATTCTGAAAAGACCGGTCAAGATTCTCCACCATTTTGGTGTGTTTACTATAATCACAGCACCTGCAGACTTTCATGTTTCACAGTGAAATACATTATTTGCATCCCACTAAAAGGCTGGTAAATCGTCACCATGGTCCAATGTAGTTTTACAATAAAAGATACAAAATTGGAAAGAAAACAAAGCCCCTTCCTCTGATGTGGCCGCCTCCACCACTATAGTCACTACTTACATGTCCCCATTGTTCCTCCATGTTGTCCAGCAATGTGGTAGGGGAAGAAGATTCCAAGCCCAAGCTTGAGCCACCTATCCAGCAGCCTGCTCTCCATCTCTTCTCCAGGACCACCCCCGATCCCAATTCTTCAAAGCCATTTGAAACTGTCACCACCTGCGGCTTGGCAGTGGACCTTCATCTGCTGAGCCAGAGCTGGAGCCTGCTTTATCCAGCCATCTTCCCTCTGCCATATTCAACTGCCTGTTCTCTGTACCATCCATACAGGACTGACAGAAGCCACATTTGCAGCAGCGTTCCTTTAGCTTAGTCCTGGCTAATGTCTGGGGTTTCAATTTTAGGTCCATTTGTCTTATTTGTGATCTTCTACAATATTACTGAAAGTGAAAATGATCCATTTTCAGTTGGCTGTTATTTATTGGCCAATGTTATACTGCACATTTTGCACCATTTAATCTCAATATCATTATACTTGTACTATTGCTTGCCAAACTCCACTGTGGCATTGAAACAAGATCCCAGAGAATGGGAGTAGGGAGAACACAATCAGTGCTTGAAACATTGTCTTTTCATCACAAAAAATCTACATTTGGTTTGAATTTCAAACATTCTTGACCAGGAATATCATTTAGATTTTTATGTCAATTCAAACTTGCTTTCTGTTATTAGAAAATAAATGTTAAAACCTCATTGTCTTTCTTGCATACTATTTTGCCTCCCCCCCCACCCCAGCAAAAGAGAAATATTTCTATCCATCTGTGTCCAGAATTAGGAAGTCGACTTGTTTCATTAACATTAAATCCATTATAGTTCATCGCACCAATGTGTACCTGGTCCCACTGGCGATGCTGCGAAGCGTTCACAATTCGTGGCCAATACATGTTAACAGATGATTGAAGTCAAACTTCCCCGATTGTTGCCCCTGAATCTAAAATTAGAATTATGCACAAATCAATGAGGATGAACAAAGGAGAGGAATGTTTTGTAATAAATGAATCCTTTTTTTCCCCACAAAAATGCCAGTAGATTGACCACGTTGCTCTCATGACCACATACTGCGATATGATTTTTTAGGTGTGAAATGAAGTTCTAATTTCTTATCAATGATACAAAATACTTCTTTTTGCTTGTAATGTGAAGTACTTTTCTTTCTTCTTTGGCTTGGCTTCGCGGACGAAGATTTATGGAGGGGGTAAAAGTCCACGTCAGCTGCAGGCTCGTTTGTGGCTGACAAGTCCGATGCGGGACAGGCAGACACGGTTGCAGCGGCTGCAGGGGAAAATTGGTTGGTTGGGGTTGGGTGTTGGGTTTTTCCTCCTTTGCCTTTTGTCAGTGAGGTGGGCTCTGCGGTCTTCTTCAAAGGAGGTTGCTGCCCGCCAAACTGTGAGGCGCCAAGATGCACGGTTTGAGGCGATATCAGCCCACTGGCGGTGGTCAATGTGGCAGGCACCAAGAGATTTCTTTAGGCAGTCCTTGTACCTTTTCTTTGGTGCACCTCTGTCACGGTGGCCAGTATCAATATTTTACCAAAGCTATTTCATCAAAATATCAGATGTTAAACCTTCATGGTTTTCGAGCCATAGTCGTACGGCAGACGCACAAGGTTCACATTGACCATCAAGTACCTATCTATACTAACCCAAAACATTGACTGCCATTTGCATTCCAAGCCCTTTTTCCACTGGCATCCCAGTTAATTGGCTGTACAGTGTCCCGGGTTAGGAAGCGTTTGTGCTGTTTTCACTGGGCCACCTTTAACCGGGACGCTGACTGCTTTTCCACTGAACACACTCATCCCTGGGAATCGGAGAGTCTACCTTCGAATGGAATGGATGGAAGTTTCCTTTTTCCACTAGTTTAATCAGCATGCTGGCATAAGCCTACTCCATGGAAATGAGTAGGGATGGACGCAATCAATCCGCAGTGTAATTTGATGCCAGTGTGCTGATTGCTTTCCTTTTCCACTGGACCAATTTCCAGTTAATTCCTGGTACAAAGTGCCAGTGGAAAAGGGGCTTGTGGATGCGACATGACCTGCTGAGTTTCTCCAGCACTTTTGTGTACTCCACAAGTCCCCAGCATCAGCCAATTCCTTGTTTACCAATCTGTACTAACCCCTTTTATGAGCACTTGCTTTGTAGCTATCTATATCTTGGTGAATAAGGTGCTTCTTTATATCAGAAACATTGTGAGTTTCTGTTCCACCACCCACTTAGGCGGCATATTCCAGATTCCAGCCACCTTATGGGTATGAAAATTCTCTCTAAATCTCCTACCTTTCTAAAAATAGAACTTCTAAATTCCTCTAGGTTTAGAAAGCTCTGCTGTGGGGAAAAGTTTTCTACTGCAGTAAAACATAAAAATCTGCCGACACCATGTTTGAGGTAAAAACACAATGCCCTGGAGAAACTCAGCAGGTCAAAGTGTTCTTTGTGTAGCAAAGATAAAGATACATAGCCAACTTTTAGGGCTTGAGGCCTTCATCAAGATAAGTTGAAAGGTTTCTACTATCAAACTTTCCTATGTCCTTTATAATTGTATATATCGCCATCAATCTCCACCTCTACAAGGAAATCAAATCCAATATACTCGGTCTCTCCATGTACCTGAAGAATTCTACCCCAGGCAAAATCCTAGTGAAACAAAAAAGAGAACACTGGAAGAACTTAGCTGGTCAAGCAGCATCTGTGGAGGCAAAAATACGTCAAATTTTCAAGTCAAGATCCCGCATCAGGACTGAGAGGAAAGAGGAACGTATATAGTCGTGTGAGTGGGAGAGGAGCATGGGATAGGGGGTGATGAACAGATAGAGGAGAGGTCTGGGACAGACTGGCGAGTGAAATGTGGAACTGGATGGACAGGGGATGATGGAAAGATGGAACCAGGAGAGGGGAGGCAGGATGAGAGAGGTGAACTAAGGGAGTGGATGATACTAAGGGAGATGATTTGTCTGTGTGTGTATGGGGGAGAACACCAATTTGCATTATATGTAATTGGAAAATTCAAGATGCAGGAATTAGCACTGGTCCAATGAATGAGGTATTAGAAGTGGGACACAATTTAACAGAACACCGTTATGTCTTATGCCATCAGTTTATCCCTCAGTTAACATCACAAAATAAAATTAGATTAGCTGATTATTACACATTATCACTGTCTTGTTGAAGGGTTCCGGGGCCCCAAACATTATCAGTTCTTTTTTTCCCCCCACTGATGTTGCCCAACCCTCTGAGTTCCTCCAGCAGTTTGTTTGTTGCTCCAGATTCTGGTATTTACAACCTCACGTGTTTCTCCTATCAATGCAGTGCTGCTGTGTCCCAAGTTGTCTGATGCACTTCCTGTTACATCAATGACCACACCTGCAGAAGTATTTCATTATGGATAGAGTATTTTGTGACTAGCTATGATCATGAATGGCGATGAATATAATGACAAGTCTTCTGAAACTTTGGGCAGAAAATCAAACCGTGCCAGCATTCTGCACTGCATCCCCACTGAGAACTAAAACTGATGCTATTTTTGAATGTGAAGGGAATTAGAGGATAGTGCACAAGCAATCTTTGATCTTGCCTGTCAATCAACGACAATATTCCCAGTGTGTCCACCATTTTATCTTTCTCTTGGCATCCTTTAAACATCCTGAGTATTTTCATGCTTTGAAGTATATTGATTTCACAACATTGCATAAACCTATTGAGACATTTACTACATGCATAAGAGGTCAAACAAAATGAAGACATTTAAAATTATTTACTTTAATAAGCTATTTTAGAATTTTAACACAGAAGCAGGCCTTTTGGCCCAGCTGGTCCGTGCTAACTGCCAATCTGCCCAACGTCTCTGAAGGGACTCTCTTTTGCTTCTCTTTCTCTTCTTGTTTGGTGCACTGGATTAGTGGTGCCTATTTGTATACCTTTATGGGAAAAACAGAAGTCAGATACTTTTGTTCATTATGTACATGGCAATAAAGGAACCTTGAACTTTGAAATTGCCCACATGACCTCATCCCATTTGCCAACGACTGACCCAGATCCCTGCAACCTGTCAACAGAGTAAACCTGGATTGAGGTCAAATGCTTGCAAGAATTTGAATTGCAAAAAAAGATGCAAATTATTGAACAAAGTAAGAACAGTTCTGTTTGAATTCTGTCACCTTGTTGGTGAAAATATCATTATGTTCTTACTTTGTTCAATAATTTGCATCTTTTTTTGCATTGATTAAGGATGAATATACGTCATGTCAAAGTTAGATGGTGGTATTCATATAAAACCAAAGTCACTGTGAGCAGAAGTATAGGTTTTAACTAGTTTGGTTCAGATAATTTTTTTAAAATCCCATTTTAAATTATTGTGTTGAACTTAAAGATTTACTGTGATTTGTTAATGGACCTCATTTCAACATTTGACTGCATATATTTATGTAGAAGCTACACAAATTAGTTCAAAGCAATTTTTTATCGTTGGATAATTAAGATATCTTGATTATCTCAACTTTCACCATAGATTGTCTTTTAGGAACAATTCTGACTTTATGATCATCTTTAACCAAAATGCTAGACTGCAGTAATCTGAGATTCTAGCCAGCACGCAACGCCTAACAATTTAATTACAGATAGGTCAAATTGTGTTTCCTTAGCTACATAAATGGCTTATTGTTGACTTTCCTCCCATCTTTTCTATCCACGTTTTGGAATGCTTCCAACTCAGTTAAATGGCAGGTGGACTAACAATCCAAGATTGCCTCACAAATCATAACACAAATCCTTGTTCCACGTGTGGTCTCATTTATTTAAATTCATGGACAATGGAGATTCAAGTTAAATTGGATCGTGCCAAAAATGTTCAATTCTGCAAAATGATTTGATCCCCGATACATTCTAGATATATCCAGTTACCGCTTCTAAATTTTCAGAAAGCATTTTTAAAAATTGTTTAACAATGTCCACTAAATGTATTGCAAATGTAAATTTGTGAAAGCCTAGAGGAAGGGTTCAGGCCCAAAACATTGGTTCTATATCTTTACCCTCCTATGAACACCCTAAACCTGCAGATTTCCTTCAGCATTTTTGAATTTTTCCTATTCTTTTCATGCGTGTCTCATGATCAGGGTCGAGACTGCAGCCACATTATAGTCTGTTAATCATGAAGTTAACACTTTGCAAACTTTGGTATTTGTTTCCGTTGGTTACTCTTTTCCAACAAAAGTCCGTATTAATAAATTACCCAGAAAGTTTGACAAAAAAGTTAGGACAGGGTTTGAGTCAAAATGGGTTTAATGGAGCATTGTTAAAGAGAAGAGAGAACTAAAGGGATGGATTATCCAGAAAGTTTGACAAAAAAGTTAGGACAGGGTTTGAGTCAAAATGGGTTTAATGGAGCATTGTTAAAGAGAAGAGAGAACTAAAGGGATGGATTATCCAGAAAGTTTGACAAAAAAGTTAGGACAGGGTTTGAGTCAAAATGGGTTTAATGGAGCATTGTTAAAGAGAAGAGAGAACTAAAGGGATGGATTACCCAGAAAGTTTGACAAAAAAGTTAGGACAGGGTTTGAGTCAAAATGGGTTTAATGGAGCATTGTTAAAGAGAAGAGAGAACTAAAGGGATGGATTACCCAGAAAGTTTGACAAAAAAGTTAGGACAGGGTTTGAGTCAAAATGGGTTTAATGGAGCATTGTTAAAGAGAAGAGAGAACTAAAGGGATGGATTATCCAGAAAGTTTGACAAAAAAGTTAGGACAGGGTTTGAGTCAAAATGGGTTTAATGGAGCATTGTTAAAGAGAAGAGAGAACTAAAGGGATGGATTATCCAGAAAGTTTGACAAAAAAGTTAGGACAGGGTTTGAGTCAAAATGGGTTTAATGGAGCATTGTTAAAGAGAAGAGAGAACTAAAGGGATGGATTACCCAGAAAGTTTGACAAAAAAGTTAGGACAGGGTTTGAGTCAAAATGGGTTTAATGGAGCATTGTTAAAGAGAAGAGAGAACTAAAGGGATGGATTATCCAGAAAGTTTGACAAAAAAGTTAGGACAGGGTTTGAGTCAAAATGGGTTTAATGGAGCATTGTTAAAGAGAAGAGAGAACTAAAGGGATGGAAAGGTTTAAGGAGACAATGTCTCAGGCTTAGGCTTAGCTGCAGAAAGCCTGGGTGCCAACGATAGATAAAAATCAGAGCTGCATAAAAGCATGGCTGTTAACACAACGCTTTTACAGCTCCAGCGATCGGGACCGGGGTTCGAAACCCACGCTGTCTGTAAGGAGTTTGTTCATTCTCCCCATGTCTGCGTGTGTTTATCCTGGGTGTTCCAGTTTCCTTCCATCCTTCAAAACGTACCAGGGGTGTAGATCAATCGAGTGTAATTGGGCAGAACATGCTTGTGGGCCAAAAGGGCTATTACCTTGCTGTATGTTTAAATTTAAAATTTTTAAATTTAAACTTAAAATTTAAAAAGACCAAATTTAGAAGACGTGGGTAACTGGAAAGATTGTGGAGATGAAGGAAATTATAGCTGTAAAGGGGGAGGGGTGGGGGGGAGTTTTGAAAATGGATAGATTTGAAAACAAAGGAAATAGTTTTAAAAGCAGTGTTGTTATAGTACATTTTCAATGCATTATATTTGCTGAGCATTACTCTTTTTTTTTAAATTTTTTATTTTTCACACCATAAATCACATTAGCCATGATATACACTATTTCTTTTTCACACATTTACAGTGACTTTTTCTCCCCCCCCTCCCTCCTCCCAAGCCACCCCCCCACCCCCCCCCCTCTCATCCATTTTAGGTATACAATCTAGGTTGCATTAAGCCAGTCAGACAATGTTGTCATTCAACAAAAATACACCAGAAATTCTACTGAGTCCATTCTTTTCTTTCCTTCTCCTTCCATCAACTTAGGTAATGTTTGTCCCCGGTAGGTTTTCGCTATTGTATTTAACGTAAGGCTCCCATACTTGTTCGAATATTTCAATATTATTTCTTAAACTATATGTTATTTTTTCTAATGGAATACATTTATTCATTTCTATATACCATTGTTGCATTTTCAAATTATCTTCCAATTTCCAGGTTGACATAATACATTTTTTTGCTACGGCTAGAGCTATCTTAACAAATCTTTTTGTGCATCCTCCAAATCAATTCCAAATTCTTTGTTTTTTATGTTACTTAGGAGGAAGATCTCTGGATTCTTTGGTATATTGTTTTCTGTTATTTTATTTAATATCTGATTTAGATCTTCCCAAAATTTTTCTACTTTCTCACATGTCCAGATTGCATGAATTGTTGTTCCCATTTCTTTTTTACATCGAAAGCATCTATCAGATACTGTTGGGTCCCATTTATTTAACTTTTGCGGTGTAATGTATAGTCTGTGTAACCAATAGAAAAGCATAATTTAACTCGCACTCCTTAAAAATACTGTGGAATAAATGTCAGAGTTTTTAACAATTATGAAGTTGGGTTAACCTAACGTCGACATTAACATCAAAAACTACAACTTGTGTGTATGATACTTCACCGGAATGTTAACAGGGTAAATTTGAATCTAACCACGTCAGGAGTTAAGACTAATGACCAAAACTTTGGTTGAGGAATGTCATAAGAAGGAATGAGGCAGAAAGATTTAGGGAGGGAACTCCATACCTTGGACCCTGAGAGCCCAAAGGTTGGTCAACAATGGTAACTACATGCCAAGTACAGAAGAAGTCAACTTAGACCGGTGGTTCTCAACCTTTTTTCCCCACACATACCACCTCAAGTAATCCCTTACTAACCACAGGGCATTCTATGCCAGAGGTGCTCTGTGGTTAAAAGGGATTACATAAATGGTATGTGAATGGAAATAAAAGATTCAGAATCACTGGCTTAGACAACAGGATAGCTACTTCAGTGCTTACATTAATGGTTATCATCAAGGTTTAGTTTCACTTTAATGTAAAACTCTCTGAGGCTCGTATATCTCGGGCTTTGAATTAGAAATTTAATAAGAAGGCACCCAAAAAAATTACATTCGGCCTTATTGATAAATGCTTGAATACATGCATAGATATTATAAATTTAAAATGTTAATTATTTTAATCTCTATTCCTTTCAAGAAAGGAACTTAGCCACTTTGAACTCCATTTCACATGGGAATAGCAAAGCCACTGCTATTGTTCTATAGCAGACTCAATCTTACTTGCTCTCCACTCAGCCCTGGATCACCTGGACCACAGCACTCACAGGCTGCTTTTCATCGACTACAGCTTGGCTTTCAACACCATCACCCTCAGTACTGGTCAGTAAGCTTTAAAACCTGGGCCCCTGCAACTGGCTTACTCATCGGAGGACCACAGTCCATACTTACCGGTAACATCTTCTCCTCACAGGGATGCATGCTTAGCTCACTGCTCTACTGTCTACTCCCATGACTGTACGGCTAGGAACAATTCAAATTGCATCTACAGTTTTGCTCATGACTCCACAGTTGTCGGCAGAATCACAGACACCAATGAGGAAGCATTGAAGAGTGAGATAGATCACCTAGTTGAGTGGTGTCACAACAACACTCTTGTACTCAACATTAGTGAAACTAAGGAATTGATTGTGGTCTTCAGGAAGGAAATCAGGAGAACACAAACCTGGAGAAGGTAAAGAACTTCAAATTCCTAGGTGTCAAAATCTCTGAAGATCTTTCCTGGGGTCAACATGAAGAATTATCAGCTGTTATATCTCATTGAGTTTGAGGAGATTTGGTACATCACCAAAGACTTGCAAATTTCTGCAGGTACACCATGGATAATATTCTAACTGTTTACATCACTGTCTGGTATGGAGACGCCATGAATTGTAAACTCATCCAACGCACTCATAGACACAAGTTTTCACTCCATTAAGAGGCTACGTTTCAGTCACCGCCCAGGTCATGCCCTTTTCTCATCAGGACGGAGGTACAGGAACCTGAGGATGCCCGCCCGTCATTACTAAAACAGCTTCGTCCCCCTCTGCCATCAGATTTCTAAACAGGCGAAAAACCAATAGACCCTACCTCACTCTCTTTTTTTGCACTAATTATCTATTTTTTAAAAATATTGTATAAGAAGCTTAATTTACTGAGATAACAAGTAAAAAGGTGAACTGTCAGTTCCTCTTTTGGGACAATAATGTTTTTGTGTGTACTCTCATTCATTCATTCCTAGTGTTCAAGGCCAAATGCTTATTTATGTATTCACACCCTGACCTGCTTTGAACAGGGCAAATGCTCTTTTGTTCATGATGTATCTGACCATGATACTAACTCAAACTAATCCCATCTGCCTCCACATGATCTATATCCCTTCCTTCCTGCATGCGCCTGTCTAACCGCCTCGTATCTGCTTCCACTAACCCCCAGTAGTTCATTCCGGACAATCACCACTCCAAGTGTTTTTTTTAAAAAAAACCTGCCTCACACAACTCATTCAAACTTCTCTCTTGCACCTTACAGATAGGTCCTACACATTTGACATTTCCACCCTGAGAAAAGACTATTTACCCTCTCTATGCTTCTCATCATTTTATAAACTTCCACCAGGTCTGCCTGAGCCTCCAACTCAACAAAATAATCCAAGTTTGCCCAACTTCCCTTTATAGCTACTACTCTCTCGTCCAGGCAACATCCTCTCCAATGCCTCCACATTCTTCTTGTAATGTGGTGACTGAAAATGCACACAATGGTCAAATGTGGCTTAACCAGCTGCATGAGACTTTCAAACGCAACACCACAATGAAGGTAAGCATGACATAAGCCTTCGTTACATTTACTTGCATTTAGTTGCACCTCAAGAGCTCTCTGTATATCAGTAATCCTAAAGGACCCTCCGCCGTTACCTGCCCTTTCATTTGACTTCCCAAAATGCAACACTTCACACTAGTCTGGATTAAACCCCATCTGTCATTTCTCCATCCAAATCTCCAATTGATCAATATTCTGTTGTTACCTTCGATAACTCATTCACTGTTTACAACTCCACCAATTCCTGTTGTCTGCAATATTACTCATCAGCCCATCTACATTTTCATTCAAATCATTCTTATACATCACAAACAACATAAGATCCAGCACTGACCTTTTTGGAATGACATTGATCACAGACCTCCACTCAAAGAAACATCCTTTGCTACTACCCTCTACCTTCTAAGGCCAAGACAATTTTGAATTGAATATCCTGTGTCCTAATCTTCTGCATCAGCCTACCATGAGGAACCTTACCTCTTCTTCTTTGGCTTGGCTTCGCGGACGAAGATTTATGGAGGGGTATGTCCACGTCTGCTGCAGGCTCGTTGGTGACTGACAAGTCCAATGCGGGACAGGCAGGCACGGCTGCAGCGGTTGCAAGGGAAAATTGTTGGTTGGGGTTGGGTGTTGGGTAAAGCCTTACTAACAATAATCGTTATTTCTTGTGCTGAAATTTAAATGCAGTTTTGGTTGAACATCTCAGAGTGGCCCCATGAATTGGCCTTCATTGTCCGATGAGGACGTTTATTTCAGCATACCTGCATTGACCTCTGGCTCAATGACTCACATTTTAAACCTCTGGGTTATTTTGATCACTTTAGAACAAAAGGGGAAAATTTCTGATTATTTTCAAAGGAGGTTAGTTGATTATTAATATGAAGGAAACCAAGAGGTGAATGAATATTGATCATTTATGCCCTGTGTAAATAATGATAAAGGTTGCAGTGTGCCTTTTCATTGAAGACAAACACTTTTCACAAAGTAACATTTAAAATCGTAACATTCCCCTCAGGGGAAAAAAAACAGAAATGAGTTTTTTTGGATCACCGATTGTTCCCCAATGAAATTAGTCAGAGATTGACAGAAACTTGCAACATCAGCCTAATGATAAGCAGTGGTTTTCAAACTTTTTCTTTTCATTCACATACTTTGTTAAGCCATCCCTGTGCCATAGGTGCTCTGTGATTGCTTAAGGTGCTATGTGTGAGTGGGGGGGGGGAAAAAAGTTTGAAAACCAGTTTTAATTGTACCTCATTGACTCATTATGTGCACGGTTTCATAGCTCCAAAGGAAATGGGCCAATGACAGTTTTTCTCAAGCAAAATATTTCAGTAACAATTGGATCTAGAGCAGTGGTTCTCAACCTTCCCTTCCCACTCACATCCCACCTTCAGCAATCCCTTACTCATCACAGAGCACCGATGGCGTAGGGATTACTTAAAGTGGGAAGAAAAAATGACTGAGAACCTCTGTGTGTGGACACTCCTTGATTTCAGTCATCAGATCTGACCCATTCTGCAAATATAATCACCAATGTTCTGGCTCATCGGCCCCCAAATCTGCACCACCTCCTCAAGATTGCAGAGTATTTTTTTTGCTACGGCTAGGGCTATGCTAACAAATCTTTTTTGTGCACCATCCAAATCGAGTCCAAATTCTTTGTTTTTTTATGTTACTTAGGAGGTATATTCTGTGATGTTATTTAATATCTGGTTTAGATCTTCCCAAAGTTTTTTCACTTTCTCACACGTCCAGATTGCATGAATTGTTGTTCCCGTTTCCTTTTTACAGCGAAAACATCTGTCAGATACTGTTGGGTCCCATTTATTTAACTTTTGAGGTGTAATGTATAGCCTGTGTATCCAGTTATATTGTATCATTCGTAACCTCGTGTTTATTGCATTTCTCATCGTTCCAGAGCATAACTTCTCCCATGTTTCCTTCTTTATCCTCATGTTTAGATCTTGTTCCCATTTTTGTTTAGTTTTACCATTTGTTTCCTCCGTCTCCTTTTCTTGCAGTTTATTTGTTATAAATCTTTTTGATTGTCATTGTATCTGTAATCACATATTCCAAGTTACTTCCCTCTGGTAACCTCAACCTGCTTCCCAATTTGTCCGAAAAATTAAAAAAAAAGATCGCAGAGTATTAAAATCCTCCAAGTGGGCAAGTCCAGGAGAAGAGGGGACCGTCTTGGACTTAAAGGGCACCCACTTAAAACAGAGCCAACTTTGGGAGCCACGGGCGGCCGTGGAGGCTCATCTATTAAGGAGGAGATGGATAATGGATTTGGAATGAGATGTGAGCTCCTGATGGAGCAGACTCGATGGGCTGAGCGGCCTGAGGTCGGATCTCATTTCACGGGGAGGGGAGGGCAAAGTTACGGGCAGGCACCTCTACTCTGCCAGCCTGTGCCTCTTCCCCCCAAGGTGTCCCTTTAAGAAGGGTGTGCGGCTCAGCCGGTCGTGTTGTGACAGCTGGTCCGGCGGCAGCCGAACCCCTCGCCCGGCTGAGCCAAGCCATGTGGAGCGGAAGAAACCGGCTCCTTCTGCTCCTGCTCCTCTCGACGGCCTTCACGCTCGACCTGCTCTTCCACCTCTTCCCCAAGTGGCAGCGGCTGCCCCGAGGCCAGTGTCCGTGCGGCGAGGTGCGGGAGCCCAGCGGCGCTCGGCGGCTCAGCCCAACTCTCTCCGAACTCCGCCAACTCTTCTCGCACCCCTTGTACCGAGCGCGGTCCCCGAGCCGGGGGCCGGGCCACCTCCTCTTGGAGAGAGACGCCACCGTCCAATACTACCAGCACAGAGCGAAGCGGGCCAACAGGTAAGGGTGAAGTGGGCGAACAGCAGCCGTGGCGGGGCGCTCACCAAGAGGCATCGGGTGCGAGTGCGGAGGCACCGCGACGTGTGGGAGATGGCCATGCGGGGGACGTAATTACAACCCGCCAGGTTTGCTGCAGGACTTGACGCCCTCGCCGGGCTTTATCATCTGGGTCTCTCTCTGTGTGCATGGGTCACTTGGATCTCAAGTGGCCCAGTTGCCAGCGAGCCGACGGGACCGTGTGTGTGTGTGGGCTCGATGGCAGACCCGGAGAGGAGGAGCTGATCTCGGGGTGAGAATAATTGGACCCAGTGGGGGGGGGGGGGGTAGGCTCATTGTCTTTTGGCGTAAACCCGATGGGCTGAATGGCCCTTGGCTGAGATTGGGGTCTGGGGTGAGAATAATTGGGCCCAGTGGGGGGGTTAGGCTCATTGTCTTTTGGTGTAAACCCGATGGGCTGAATGGCCCTTGGCTGAGATTGGGGTCTGGGGTGAGAATAATTGGGCCCAGTGGGGGGTTAAGCTCATTGTCTTTTGGCGTAAACCCGATGGGCTGAATGGCCCTTGGCTGAGATTGGGGTCTGGGGTGAGAATAATTGGGCCCAGTGGGGGGGGTTAGGCTCATTGTCTTTTGGCGTAAACCCGATGGGCTGAATGGCCCTTGGCTGAGATTGGGGTCTGGGGTGAGAATAATTGGGCCCAGTGGGGGGGTTAGGCTCATTGTCTTTTGGTGTAAACCCGATGGGCTGAATGGCCCTTGGCTGAGATTGGGGTCTGGGGTGAGAATAATTGGGCCCAGTGGGGGGTTAGGCTCATTGTCTTTTGGCGTAAACCCGATGGGCTGAATGGCCCTTGGCTGAGATTGGGGTCTGGGGTGAGAATAATTGGGCCCAGTGGGGGGTTAGGCTCATTGTCTTTTGGCGTAAACCCGATGGGCTGAATGGCCCTTGGCTGAGATTGGGGTCTGGGGTGAGAATAATTGGGCCCAGTGGGGGGTTAGGCTCATTGTCTTTTGGCGTAAACCCGATGGGCTGAATGGCCCTTGGCTGAGATTGGGGTCTGGGGTGAGAATAATTGGGCCCAGTGGGGGGTTAGGCTCATTGTCTTTTGGCGTAAACCCGATGGGCTGAATGGCCCTTGGCTGAGATTGGGGTCTGGGGTGAGAATAATTGGGCCCAGTGGGGGGTTAGGCTCATTGTCTTTTGGCATAAACCCAATGGGCTGAATGGCCCTTGGCTGAGATTGGGGTCTGGGGTGAGAATAATTGGGTCCAGTGGGGGGGTTAGGCTCATTGTCTTTTGGCGTAAACCTGATGGGCTGAATGGCCCTTGGCTGAGATTGGGGTCTGGGGTGAGAATAATTTGGTCCAGTGGGGTGGGGGGGGTTAGGCTCATTGTCTTTTGGCATAAACCCAATGGGCTGAATGGCCCTTGGCTGAGACCTGAAGTGAGATTGGGGTCTGGGGTGAGAATAATTGGGCCCAGTGGGGGGGTTAGGCTTATTGTCTTTTGGCGTAAACCCGATGGGCTGAATGGCCCTCGGCTGAGACCTGAAGTGAGACTGGGGTGAGATTAATTGGACCCAGTGGGAGGGGGGGTTTAGGCTCATTGCCTTTTGGCATGATGGGCTGAGTGGCCCTTGGCTGAGACCTGAAGTGAGTCTGGGGTAAGAATAATTGGATTCAGTAAGGGGGGGGAGTTAGGCTCATTGTCTTTTGGTGTAAACCCAATGGGCTGAATGGCCCTTGGCTGAGACCTGAAGTGATACTGGGGTGAGAATAATTGGGCCCAGTGTGGGGGGGGGGGGTTAGGCTCATTGTCTTTTGGCGTAAACCCAATGGGCTGAATGGCCCTTGGCTGAGACCTGAAGTGAGATTGGGGTCTGGGGTGAGAATAATTGGGCCCAGTGGGGGGGGTTAGGCTCATTGTCTTTTGGTGTAAACCCTATGGGCTGAATGGCCCTCGGCTGAGACCTGAAGTGAGACTGGGGTGAGATTAATTGGACCCAGTGGGGTTTAGGCTCATTGCCTTTTGGCATGATGGGCTGAGTGGCCCTCGGCTGAGACCTGAAGTGAGTCTGGGGTAAGAATAATTGGACAGTAAGGGGGGGGGGGAGTTAGGCTCATTGTCTTTTGGTGTAAACCCAATGGGCTGAATGGCCCTTGGCTGAGATTGGGGTCTGGGGTGAGAATAATTTGTTCCGGTGTGGGGGGGGGGGTTAGGCTCATTGTCTTTTGGCATAAACCCAATGGGCTGAACGGCCCTTGGCTGAGACCTGAAGTGAGATTGGGGTCTGGGGTGAGAATAATTGGGCCCAGTGGGGGGGGGGGTTAGGCTCATATGGGCTGAATGGCTGAGACCTGAAAGCCGAATACACTTTGAAAACTTGCACTGGTGAGAACAGAGCCAAGAAAGTCACCGTCCTCCCTCCACCAAGCAGGTGCTTCCTGTCCACCGGGGATGATTCAATGCATTGGCCAATAGTCCAGGCCAGTGACAACTGGAAACTGGTCAACGGGGAACCATTCAGGGGAGATGAATTATTAATCACTTTACAACATATTTGGCTGAACTCAAAAAGCACATGATGCCTCCAAAGCTTGTGAGTGTGGAAATGATTAATGCCACTTAGTTGGGTTTTTTTTTTAAACCAAATTTTGATCCAGTGTCCACAAATAATTGCAGTACTGCAGCCAATAGTCCACAATCTCAGGCACAGAAGAGAAAAGATTGGATGAGTACGGAGCAAATCCAGCCAGTTAGTCACGTCCTGTAGTGCAAATACTCCCTGCAAAGTGTACTGGCTAGGAAGCACAATTAGACCACGTTGCAATCATTTCACTGGAAAAAGGTTGAATGTAACAGAATTAACCTAATTCTCTGAAGATCATTTGCAAATTTATGAAAACATATGATACAAAAAGTTTCTGTTCATAGTGCAGTATAGAATATATTCTTTATGTACTGTATTTGGCACTGGAGAGTATCTCCTGCCCTTAAGTAAAACGTTATATAATGTTAGCAGCATTATATGAACCACATTTCAACACTAGTGGTCCAGGGGTGTTTTGGTCTGGCTTCTATTTGGTTGGTGTGCAATGGTGGGAGAGGCTTAACCTATGGCCTTTCCCCATTTGAGCCTATTGTGACAAAAACTTAGTGCGTCCTGAGGCACGTTGGAGTGAGCCAGGCCTCGATGTATGTTCACGGAAAGCTTCTAACACTGAGTCCTGCACATTTTGAGCCGATCTAGGGGCACCTTTCACTGAGTTGATGGCCTTCCTGAAGCAACTCGTATCATTGTCCATCTTTCAACATGAAGTCCTGTCCACCCACACACCTGGCCCACCATTTGCCTGTCTGTGTTCCTAAAATGGCTACATCAGTGACTGTCCAAGAACAAATAGTACAGGAAGAAGTACAAATCGTTGCAACATGGCCAGGCCCTTCCTTCCCTGCACCAGGGAAAGATAAGCCCTCAGCACATTGGCACACCTACTCTCCTTCATCCTGACCACCAACATAAAGAGGAAGACGGAGGAGGGGGGGAAGATGGAGGAAAGGGGACAGTGGGAAGGGGGGAGATGGAGGAAAGGGGGACAGTGGGAAGGGGGGAGATGGAGGAAAGGGGGACAGTGGGAAGGGGGGAGATGGAGGAAAGGGGGACAGTGGGAAGGGGGGAGATGGAGGAAAGGGGGACAGTGGGAAGGGGGGAGATGGAGGAAAGGGGGACAGTGGGAAGGGGGGAGACTGAGGAAAGGGGGACAGAGGGAAGGGGGACCCAGAGTTAATGAGGGACAAAGGGAAGGCGGGCGAGGTGCAGGAAATGGGGGACAGAAGGAGGGGGTGACAGAGGAAAGGGGGGGACAGAGGGGGTGAGACGGAGGAAATGGGGACAGACTGATAGCAGTGAAAACTTCTGGTTAGTTCTATCTGGCTCTTCAACTGCTAAACTCCCTTTCTCTGTACACCAAATGACCACCCTACAATCTCAGCCCAAAATTCCCATATATCTATCTCTCTTTTGCCCTCTTAAATATCATTACATGCAGAGAACTTTTTCCCCCTTCTTTCCTCTCACACATTCTGTCTAATACATAATCACATCTGGTCCTCTCCCCCAGGTTCTTTCCCCCTTTATGTACATTAGACCACCCTCTTCCCTTTAGTCTTGACAAAGGTTCCAAACCCGAAACGTTAACTCACCATTTCTACCCATAGATGCTGTCTGACCTGCTGAGTTCCTCCAGCAATTCATGGTTTATGTGTGAATGCTTTGATTTGCCATTGTGTGTTGGGACTACTTCAGGCTTTTAAAAACATCTACCTGCAAAAATGACAAGATTTGCTCTACTGCAAGTACAACTGGCTTCTCTTGGTGTTAAGTTGTTAAAGCTTGTTCTGTAGATTTGTGACAACTGCTATGTGCCATGGGATCTCACGGTTCTGAGATGACTGATACCTCTATTTCCCATGGCTATCAAGCTCTTGAACCTCCCCTAACTACACTAATCATAAACTGCTCTGACACTACAAAAAAAATCTGTCTGCACTACTGCAATATCACTTTTTTCCACTATATGCTAATTGTGAACGTTTATTATAAGCTGGGACAATCTATCTTTTATATTTATTATTTCTTTTAATTTAATTGTCGGTTGTGCACAACTGTGACACTTTCTGGGCTTAACTCAGTCCTGTATATCATTGCTTATTAATGCATGGAATCTTACTGGAAAACTACTAGTTGCACCCAGAATTGTTTTATCCAAAAAAGAGAATTGTCGAGAAAATACACAAAGGCCACTTGTGCAGAAGGAAATGCAAGCTAAGAGCAGGACTGAGATTTAATGCAGCTGAGAGAGAGGATGGTATTGGCATGTTGTATCTCATAGCTGTAGACAATGACTTCAATTTTGCATTCGTCAGAAAGGTGAAAGCCATTAGAACTACAACAATAAAGGGCATCTTGAGAATCTAGTTCCTCCAAATTGCACTGGTTATCCTCAACTTTGGAACGTTATACAATCCTGAGTTGATCTCAGGACGATGCATCTGCCTCAGAATTATGCTTCCATACCATCTTCTTGCATCGTCAAAGCTTCACTTGACTCCTCGTCGCCATCAGCTCTGCTGCTATTGAAACACACTTTCATTCTTTTTTGTTACTTTTGGCTTCTAGATGACCAGTACACTCCTGGATCGACTCTCTCATTCTGTCCTCTGTATCCAAAGTTATCCAAAATTCCACTTCTTGTATTTTAACCTGCACCAGATCCACTTGGCCCATCACCCCATGTTTGACTCTGATTTGAACAGTGCCTTGATTTGAAAAGTAACATTCTTACTTCCATGACTCTTGATAGCACCATTCCTCCATATCTGCCGTCTCCTCCAATTTCAGAGGTATCTGCACTCCCTCATCTCTGATCTGGTCATCCTGGTGCCTGCTCCCTCAGTAGCCTAGGCCCAAGCTCTGGAATTTCCTTCCTAAAGCTCTCCACTGTTTTACACCTCTTTTTGCCTTTAAAGCAGTTTGTCTTTCAAATCTAGCCTTTCAACCAAGCATTGTCACTGCCACTTGTTTTAGAATCTCTTTGTGATTTGACGTCAAATTTTTTTGACATTCCAGTGAAGTACAAAGAAACATTTCGCGACATCAACATAGAAAATGTAGTTGTATTTATCTTTCTTAGCATTGCTGTTCTATTTGTAATAATGCAATGGCATAAAATACTTGCATCAACAGAAGTAGTCCATTGTTAACAGATAATTTGATGCTCACTCGCTCAGTTTTTCCATTTATACTTGTTGGGTTTTGCATTTCCAATGGTTCACCATGGGAAATCTTCCAGCTATTATGAAGGCACACTGCTCCCAGCTGTCATTTCACTAAAGAGAAATGGAGAAGCTGGCTTTAGGCACCAAATTAATGTCATCTGGACTGAGTATTTATGCTATTAATGAGAAATTGGCTGCCAAATCTTTTATAACTCATTTTTTATAGATTGACTTTGCAAGATTTCTTTTTCAAGAAACTAAAATGAAAATCTTTTGTTGCGATTGTATTGAGCAATGAACGATTTTTTTAATATTAACTCAATTCGATTTCTCAAAAGAGTTGAAAGTATGAATAGAATCTCAAGATAGATTTTGAAAAATGCAACAATAGAAATTTCACCATGCGTTTTTTTTCTGTCGTGTGCATGAGATTGTGGGCTATTGGCCGCAGTAATGCAATTATTTGTTGACACTACATCAAAATTCTGGAGGAAACCTCTACATCTGTAGTGAAGAAGCAAGAGAATATCAGTGTTAGAATCACTAGATCCATTATACCTAACCTGTCAGGTGTGGAGATATTGAACCCATTCGATTTGAACAGGTAACCAGACCTTTCCCTTTACTTAATTCTAGGGGGAGCAATATTCAGGAACTGTGACGAATGAAAGAAGCCCATGAGAAAAGCAGCAAAAGACTCTCCAAAATCAATTAGCAAAAATCAAGGCCCTCAATAAATCTTAATTATCTCATCTTCCTGAATTCCTTAATTCCCAAATATCTATATATTAGTGTAATATATGCAGGCATTCCCTCTATTAAGAGAACTACTTTAGTGTAATTAAACATTCCAAGGTACTTCACAGAGTATTATGAAAGCGATATTTGAAACTGAAACCACATTAGGAAGGTGGCCAAAAGAATTCACAAGCATGAAAGGTAGAGTGATGAAATTAGCAAGTGGTCACAGGAGTTTACAGAAGAGAGAAGGATGAACCCATGAGAAGATTCTTTTTATTTTTACTAAATTTGATGAGTGTGTTTTGTACCACTTGAGTGAATTGCTTGCTCACCTGCTGTCCATTTAAGCCAGTGGTTTTCAAACTGCCCCCTAAACTCACATTCCACCTTAAGTAATTCCTATGCCACAGGGGCTCTGTGATTAGTAAGGGATTGCTTAAGGTAGGTATGTGAGTGGGAAGAAAAAGTTTGAAAACCACTGTTTTAATCGTACTTCCTTGACTCGTGATGTGCAGGGTTTCATAACTCCAAAGGAAATGGACCAATGACAGTTTTTCTCAAGCAAAATATTTCAAGTAACAATTGGGTCTAGAGCAGTGGTTCTCAAACTTCCCTTCCCACTCACATCCCATTTTAAGCAATCCCTTGCTAATCACAGAGCACTTGTGCATAGGGATTACTTAAAGTGGAATGTGAATTTAGGGGGCAGTTTGAAAACCACTGATTTAAACTATTTCATGGTCTTTTTCATTACTGATGTAAATCCATGAATTGGTTATGAAAGGTGAGCTCTTTTCAAATATACTTGTTAAATGTCTGTATATAAAATCTGTCATGTCATGGTAATGAATCCATTTGGATGAGTGAGAACCAACATCCTCCTTGTGTCTCAGAGAAACACATTTGTGTAAATTGAGCCCTTCTCCAAATGGTCACAGAACAAAATGATCCACACTTTTCAAACTACCCTTTTGAGGCAGATGTACCGTAAAATGGAAAATGGATCACAGGAAGCGAGGAGACCATTCAACCATTTACTTGGATCACAGGTTTATTTTTGACTTCAGTTTCATTTATAGTAAATCCCCTGGTATCTGGCGCCTCTGGGATTGATAGATGCCGGATAAGTGAGTTTATCACATGTTCGAGACTCACTCTTGAATTTCAGATAATAGGGCTTTTACTGTACTTTAGGAGTACATAGAACATGGAACAGTACAGCTGAGGAACAGTTCCTTCAGTGCCAAACATGATGCCAAATTAAACTAAATCTCTGCTGTTTGCACATGATACATATCCCTCTATTTGCTGCATTTTCTTATTTAAACCTAGAAGCCTCTTTAGGCCTTTTCACATTGACTGCCAATTTACCAGTTAGCCAACGAACCAGTTCAAAATAGCATTTTTTTGCGATTCACACTAGACCAATGTTAACCGGTTCTCTGAGCCCTTTTATACTTACCACCCAGCATCCCAGAGTGAAGGGCCGCCTATCCTGCAGCAGTGATATTCTGAATACCCCCTCCCTTTCACACTGGACTAACTGGTTCGCCTATTCAAAACAAATCACCTGCCTAGGTGGTTCATCCCCAGCGCAATCTGACGCCTGCGTGCCGGTTTGCGAGCGTTCACACTGGCACGTTAACCAGTAGATTGGTGGTTAATTACTGCGTTTAAAGGGCTGCGCTGGATGGGTCACGTCTCCAGAATGGAGGACCATCGCCTTCCCAAGATCGTGTTATATGGCGAGCTCTCCACTGGCCACCGTGACAGAGGTGCACCAAAGAAAAGGTACAAGGACTGCCTAAAGAAATCTCTTGGTGCCTGCCACATTGACCACCGCCAGTGGGCTGATAACGCCTCAAACCGTGCATCTTGGCGCCTCACAGTTTGGCGGGCAGCAACCTCCTTTGAAGAAGACCGCAGAGCCCACCTCACTGACAAAAGGCAAAGGAGGAAAAACCCAACACCCAACCCCAACCAACCAATTTTCCCCTGCAACCGCTGCAACCGTGTCTGCCTGTCCCGCATCGGACTTGTCAGCCACAAACGAGCCTGCAGCTGACGTGGACTTTTTACCCCCTCCATAAATCTTCGTCCGCGAAGCCAAGCCAAAGAAGAAAGAAAGAAAGGGCCAGTGTGAATTGGGCTTGTATTGCTACTATTGTATCTGCTTCCAACACCATTCCTGGCACCTATCTCTCTGTGCATTGTTTTAAAAAAAGACATTGCCCTGCTGTCTCTTTTAAACTTTCTCCCCTCACCTTACTTGCAGTGCATGTCGTCTAGTATGTGATATTTGACTCTCAGAAAATGATTCTGAATGTTTACTCTAACAATGCTTCTCATCAGTTTATAAAATTCTATCAATTAACCCCTCAGCCTTCAATGTCCCAGAGAAATCAGCCCACATTTGGTCAACCTCTCCTTCATGCTTATACATCCCCTGCTGTTCCCTATCCAAAGTTTCCACATCCTTCCCACATTGGTATGACCAGAATTGCTCGGAACATTTTTTTCTTCAATCCTTAGTTTTGATTTCCCTTCCCAACAAAACTCATGGATTGAATCAGCTTAATATTGTCATCTGAGATTGAAGCTTCAGAAGTTGCAATGCGGTTGCATTTTCATTTGAGTCAACTGTTCAACTCTGTACCAAACTCTTCTCCCACTACTTGAGTTTGTGCTTGAGGGGCCTGATTTGTGAATGAGATATTAAGACAACAGTCTTTTCATGTGGGCATAAAAGTCCCATGTCATTAGTTGAAGAGAGGCCCAATTCCCCCTGGTATTCTGTAAATCAAGCAAAGCAGACACTAAAATAAATTATTTCATTGATTTTTTTGGGGGGGGGGGGGGAGAATATTGAGATGTTGATTACATTTCCCTTTTTAAACAATTACCATTCTTCAGAAAGTATTGGCTACAGCATGCTGTAAAATACCTGGAGATTGCAAAAGGAGATAAATAACTTCAAATTCTGTAGGATTTCCTTGATCCATTTAGATGTGTAACAAGATTCCAGCCAGTCTTTCATTCAACAAACCCAAGCCATTGTTGCTAAGTATTGTTTAGATGAAAGAAGAAAACAAATGTTACTCTAAGCAGACATTGGATTATTGATAACCCTCTAATTAGGAACGAATTGAAATTCTTAAACCCACAATGAATCCTTCCTTCCTGAATCTAACCATGACACATCATTGAATGACCAAAGGAACTGCTCACACTATGCATTCATTCATGAAACAATATTTATTTATTTCTAGAGCTGAAATACTTGTCCTGCATATGTATTGTTTGTGTGTAATGTATGGCTGTGTATCTGCATGTTTTGCCCTGATGACTGGAGAACACTGTTTCACAGGGTTATACAATCAGTTGACAGTAAACTTAAACTCAATTCTGCAGACACATGTCATATCAACACATTGTTTGGGTTCTGCTGGGTGTGGTAATGTTATTGAATATTTACTCTCATATCCCACTGGCAATATCTCAAGTTCTCAGCAATAATGAAAAACAAACAATGATGAAAATCAGAAATATAAACAAAAAATGCTGAAAATACTCAGGAGGGAAAACAACATCTGTAGACAGAGAAACAGGGTTGATGTTTCAAGGTGAAGGCTTTCATCAAAACTGTTATCTTTCCACTTTTCAGAGATTCTGCCTGATTTACTGAGCCTGTGTTAATCCAATGTATTATATTTGAAGTGGGCGCAATAACTTCATTTTTCATCTCAATAAACACTTTAAAACAAACCATAACAGCCAAACCAACTTCCACATTGATAATTTATGGAAATCGGGACCCAAAGAATATAAATGGATGTAATAGCACGATTCAGAACCACTTAGAAACTAAAAGAACTGAACAGAAGATGGCATGGGAAAGTAAAGACCGAGATTACAAATTTTGACTCTACGTTGTTGTAAAATATGGTCAGCAGCTTATTTGAAATGATTGCAGACATTATCCATTACATTATAGGACCTCAGCAAGGCAAAATTACCCAGATGTTTTTGATACAAAATTAGAGCTGTTTATTTCCATTCCAGAAAATTATTTCAAAGGGATAAATGGACATAAATTGAAGGCCCTAGGTTTCCTATAATTATTAGATAATTACTATGTTAAACAATCACAGAAATTAGTGTTGGGGAATGAATGTTACCTTGTTGGTTGTTCACACAATAATTATACATTTCCTCTGAGTCTGGAAATCTTTGATGCCCTATGCAAGCTGCATGGAGCTCATTTTTTGTGAGCACAAAACTCTTCTATTGGCTAAATGCCTGGGAATTTTCTGCTTTTATGCCACGATTGCACCTGGAGGATGTTATATCCTCATGAACCTTGAAAGGGCTCCAAACTTTGACTGATGATTGCAGTTTACACAAGTGTTTTGGGGGAAAAAAATTGAACATTTAAAAAAAAAATCCCCTCATTTCCCCCCCCCCCCCCCCCACCCCACGCATACTCTCAACGACATGTCCCATAGGAAGATGACATGTCCCAGAAGAAACTGGAATGACAGTACAGTTAATTGAGTAGAATCAGTATGGCAAAAGAAGATGCCAATGAGTTCCAGAACAACTTTGATCAGATGACTAAACAGCACTCCTAATCGGTTTTCTGCCTGGATTATCCAGCAATCTTTCATTGCTTCCAGCAAGATTAACAATTCCTTCTGTGAAAAATTTGTAAGGTGCTGTCTGCCTGTGATTGAATGTAAAGTTCAGGGGCATATGGATACTGTGAAAAATACTCTAAAAATACACAATTTATTTATTTTTAATATCAAACAAATCTTCAGTAACTCATTGTAACTTGAGGCCAGCCTAAAGAAGTTGGAATTGGACAGGGCTTGCTGGGAATGAAGAGGTTAAGTTATCGTTAATGAATAAATCGCCTCTTGAACTTGCGAAGGATACTTTCCTTACAAATCAACCTATTCACAGTTAGGTTTCACATGATTAAAATCTTTCCCATTAAATAAAACACAGAACAGTACAGCACATAAATGAGCCAAACATCAGAATCAGAATTTATTTTACATTTTAAATTTAGTCATACAGCACAGTAACAGGCCCTTTCGGCCCATGAACCCATGCCACCCAAATACACCCAATCGACCTACGACCCGAATAGGTTTTTGAACGGTGTATAAAAAAAAATTAATAAGTGTAGAGGAGAGAAAAAGTGAAGTAGCATCTGTGTTTCATTGTCCATTCAGAAATCTGATGGCAGAGGGCCATTGGATGTTCATCTTCAGGCTCCTGTACCTCCTTGATGGTAGCAGTGAGAAGAGGGTCTGGTTTGAGTGATGAGGATGATAGGGGCTACTTTATTGTGCTCTTCTAGATGTCCTTAATGGAGTGAAGACTGATACCCATGATGGGGATGATCACCTCCATACCAGACAGTGATGCAACCAGTCAGAATGCTCTCCATGGTACACCTGTAGAAATTTGCAAGAGCCTTTGGTATCCCTAATCATCTCAAACACCTCATGAATTATAGATGCTGGTGAGCCTTCTTCATGAAGGCCCCAAAATAGATCTTCAGAGATGTTGACAACAAGGTATTTGAAGTTCTTTACCCTTTCCACTGTTGATCCCTCGATGAGGTCTGGTTTGTGTTCTACTGATTTCTTCTTCCTGAAGCCCACAATCCATCTCACTCCTGTCCGCTTCCTCATTGTCGTCTGTGAATCTGCTGATGGCCATGGTGTCATCGGCAATTTACTAGATGGCAATTGAATTGGGCCTAGCCACACAGTCGTGGGTGTAAAGAGAGCAGAGCAGTGGGCTAAGCATGAATCTTTGAGGTGCGCCTGTGTTGACTCCCACACTGTTACTGATCCACACTGACTGTGATCTTCCATTGAGGAAGTTCAGGATCCAGATGCAGTACTGAGGGCGTGAAAAGCTGAGCTGTAATCGATGCCATTACAGCTGTAATTGGTACCATTGAATTCTCATTTTCAAAGCAACCACAAAAAAGTGTACAGTTCACTGGGTAGTAAAGCATCAAAGTGACTTATAATGTTAGGATGCAATGGTCTGCAATCCCCGCCATACCTGGCGAGTATCTCATTGTTTCTAGCCTCCTTTAGAATTGCCTCTTTGCTGCTAAGATAGAACTTGGACATTCTAATCGAGATCTGGATCACCAGACAAACGCCATCGACTTCGCCCACAACAGGTGGCAAATCCTTTTGGCTGGGGTACTCACGGTATGTGCTGCGTGGGCTCACACTCTTCCAGACGGGTCCTATGAAGTTGGTGAGAGCCATTGCATATTCATTCAAGTTTGAAGGTGAGTTCCTGAATATATTCCTGCCCACCGATTCGAAGCAGTCCTGCAGGTGCTCCTCCACCTCCCTCGACCATACTTTCGCCGTCTTCACCACTGGTGCTGCGGTTCTCAGTCTCTGCTTGTATGTCGGGAGTGGAAGTACAGCCAGGTGATCTTGTTGTTAAATAATGTGACCATATGTCCTGGGTAAACTTGTACCTCTCACTTTGTTCGTTTTAGATTGGTCACAGTGTTTGAGCTACCAAAAGAAAATAGACACACATGCCGAGAGCAGTTCAGTTTACACAAATGTTTATTACAAATTCAAAAGCTGATTTCAAACTACAATATGCAAGCCCTTCCCAACTATACTTATCAATGCCTGGACTGGTCCCAACTGCCGAAGGAGGCAATGACTGCACACTTGTAGTAGGTTGTCAGGGCACCGGTAGCAGCTTCTCCACCTCCCCTGACCAGGACGTTGGCTGGACTCTAGAAGTTCTTCTTCTTACTGAGAGATGTTGCCACCTCTCGGAGAGTCTCCCACTTCAGCAGTGGGACCATGGCTTATATTACCCAAAAACTGCTTACCCAAGCATCTAATCCCAGCACAGCAAGAAAGAAAAGCGAGCAAGCTAGTATGCTAGGCTTCTATCGAATAACATAATTTTCGGCTTATCACTTTGAATACAATTTTGCATCAAGGCTAGGCCTCTGACAGTCTGTGACCCAAAACAAGCAGGAAGATTAAATGTTCTTGGTACACAGATATCCTTTCGTCGGATAACTGCATCTCTGGGCCCTCGGTAGAATTTAGCTTATGTCTGCTGATTCTAAAACACAAGCAGGTTCTCAGCCTTGCAAAACCAAGAGCAGCAAATTAAAAAACATGGTTAGAATCTTCCATTACACCATATTAAACTAAAATTTTGCTGCCTGCACATGATACGTGGCTTTCTACTCTCTAAATATCGATTTGCTGAAACAGAAGCTGGAATTAACCACACATTGTATTGAGAAATCTGATGAAGAAAATATTTTGGTCTGAGCAAACATGATAGATGCTTTGTAATGGTTCAAATGCCTTGTAATATTTTATCTTCAGTCTATTTGTATTGTATTACATTTGCACAATTAGTCTCCAAAAATCACTATTAGTGGTAAGACACCATCTTTTATTAACAAGGTAGCACCAAAATCAAGCATTTAAAATTCAAAGCTGTTCTTCATGTCTATCCATGACCATAACAATTGGACACATTAACAACAATGAGAAACACTAAAGAAACCAATGCACAATGATGTCGCTAGTGGAGCTGATGTCTCACAACTCTGGTGACCTGGGTTCAGTCCTGACATCTGCTGCTGTCAGATTCGGATTTATTGTTAGAATACGTACAGGATATCACATACAAACCTGAGATTCTTTTTCCTGCAGGCAAGGCAAAATTACCATTTATTGGCAGTGCAACAAAAAAAACTGATTCAACATATGCATGTAAACAAATAAATAAATGAAAACAAAATGCAATACAGATAGGGAGAAAAAAAATCAATGAAGTGCAAAAATAAGAGTCCTTAAATGAGTTCCTGATTGAGTGTGTTGTTGAGGAGTCTGATGGTGGAGGGGTAGCAGCTGTTTCTGAATCTGGTGGCACCGTATGCTTCTGTCCACGTGGAATTAGAATGTTCTCCTGTGTCTATGTGGAAATTCTTCTGGTACTCTCCATTCCAAAACTGTGTAGTTGATAGGTTAACAAGCCTACAGATGATAGGAAATGTAGGGAAAAATAAAATGGATTATGATAGGATTAGTGTAAAGATGGGTGTTGGATGGTGGATGCGAACTCAGTGAACCACCATCTTGAAATGCCATAGCCTTGGAAGGATACACACAACTGCTCGTTGTGAATCCATATCGTTGCAGTCAGATACTTCAGGCTGCCAGGCAACCCTTCTTTGGACAGCAGAATAGGATCCTCTGAAATCTGAACCCCAGCCAGAAAAGAGCAGCAACATTATTCTCTTTGTCCCGTTAAACATGAGCTGCCAACAGATTTGATGTGGATCAGGACCATCCATTGTTTAAGCAATAAACCAATCTTTTTTTAATAATTTATTCATAAGATGTGGATTGCATTGGTCATAGCATATTAATTGCACATCCCTAATTGTCTCTGAATTAAAGAGGAAGTTTAAGAGTTAACCACATTGGAGTCACATTTGGGTCAATTATAAGAATGGCAGGTTTCCTTCCCTAAACGACATTAACCATATAACCATTTACGGAGCGGAAACAGGTCATGTTGGCCTTTCAAGTCCGCACCGGTTCACTAGAACAACTCCACTAGCTCAAACCTCCCGCTCACCGCCACGTGATGTTCAGGTTGAAATTTTTTGATGCATTCTTGGACCAAATTGATTTTTATAATAAGTCAGAAGTATCCCATTGTCTACGACTGAAATTATGTTTTCATTTATCTAATAATTTCAATTTAACTTCCCCAGATGTTAATAATCCCTCTAAATTAATCATTTTATGTCCATGCCCCTGCCAGTGAGATACCTTGTGAGTAAGGCCCCAGTGCAATGGTTACAAGCTTCAACCTAGTTCATGCAACAGTACCTCAGAGTGGATTAAAATTTTAAAATTTAATTGACATTCAAATTAATTAAAATTCAAAATATAATTGACAGTCATGGGTATGAGTTCATTTTGTCTCAGAGGTGTTTTGATGACAGTCCCATTTTCAGTCCAAAACTTCCATGAGTCTCACACCATATTTAATCAAATCCTTTAAACAACAAGATTCTGGTATCTTCCAGAATATCTAAAATATACATCTGAAATCTGCTTCAGATGTGGTTTAGAGGACGACTCCTTCTCGCACTCTACCTGGCTTCGTACAAAGGTGAGGCCCTTTTGCTTCGAGCTCTGTGATACCTTGACTAAGTTCACAGGAGTCTCCTTCCCATTAGATCCTGAGCTTTGCTTCCTGGGGAATTTCACGAGTGTCAGTAGATTTTTTTTAACTCCTTTCCAAATTCAATTTGTAGAAATCACTTTATGTGTGGCCAGGAAATACATAACCTTGACATGGCAAATCTGATTCCCCTCTCCTCGTAGATGGATGGTCTTTTGCAATGAACAGTCGTATTTTTCCTCTTGAAAAGATCACACATAATCTTAGAAAAGGATTCAACACCTTTCTGAAAATTTGGCAGCCTTACCTAGAATATATAGGCACTTCACTGACGTCTCCATATGATCATTTCTGGTCAGCCAGAATGGATATAACATGTTATTACCACGTCTCTCTGTGTTTCACTGGACGCATTGACTGTTTTGTTTCCTTCTTTTTCTTTGTTTAATAGGGTAGGGAAGAGGGGTTTCTTTGGTGTTTTGTGTTTTGTATAATTGTTAAATATATTTAAAAGTGAAAATAAAATATAATATATTTAAAAAAAACAGGAGTTTTTTCCTCTGGGTTTAACCTGAACCAAAGAACAACATTTCTCAATAAGTGGATTTTGCATAAATGTCTATCAGGATTTTATTCTTGGTCATTACTGAGCAATTGCTTTAAGTATTTATGGGTGTTTCATTTTGGCTCAATGTAATCATTTTAACTAATAATAAGATTTTAAAATATCATTGCAGTCGGAGAAGCAATGGATAGGAGATTGCAGCGATTTCAGCTGGAAACGCTTTTAATGTATGTAGAAAATGGAAAAGTACAGCACAGGAACATACCCTTTGGGGTCCCCCATACCAGTGCCAACCATGATGCCAATCTAAACTCATCCCATTTCCTTTAACTTTCCCTCTCTCGCCTTAACCCTATACCCTCTACTGTTTGACATTTCTCCCTGGGGAAAAAGACCGATCATCTACTTTATCTCCGCCTCTTGTCATTTTAGGTATGTCTACCATTTTCCCCTCAGCTTCCCAAGCTCCAAAAAGATAATCGAGGTTTATTCAACCTCTCCTTATGGTAATGCTCTCTAAATTAGACAACATGCTAGCGAACCTCTTCTACAGTCTCTCCAAGGCCTCCATATCCTTTCTATAATATGTGACCAGAACTGCATACAAACCTCCAATCTGGCCTAAAATGACTTCTCAACTTTTGTACTTAATGCCATGAAATGATGAAGGCAAATATACTGTACACCTACCATGTGTTGGCACTTTTGAGGAGTTATGGACTTGCATCTGCAGTGGTCCTGGAAGTTACTCAGGGAATCATGGATTTTCACCTGTAGTAGTCCTAGGAAAGAAAAAAATTCAGCCCTGCTTTTTACTACTGTCTTCCCATTGAAAAAAATCCTTGATGCTTGTTAATCCTACTTTCACCTATAAGAAAATATCTTGCTAACAATATTAATAATTTTCTTTCATCTGGAAATCTGCATATAGCTCTGGGCTGTCCTCCATTTATCATGAGATTTTAATCTTCTAAATCCTAATTGCTGATCCCTGTTGTTTGGTCGATTTTACAGCAATATACAACCAGTGCTTTAATAAAATTCCATCAGCTCTCAAACGGAGGCCGGTTTGTGGTTTTATGAAGCTTTTGGCACTGTCGGACGATGTACTGTCATCATTAACTTTAATGTGTTTTCTTTTACATGCTATACATGAAGAAAACTGACACGAACTGGGAATGTAACAGGTCGATTGTACAACTCTAAGGATTACCTGACTTCCAATTGGCTAAAGTTTCACTTAGCGATCGATCGCTATGCACTGTACCCCCGATCTGAAACCTTTCTGGATCTTTTGCTTGAAGATTTGGCCATTCTTGACATCAGAGAAGTAGGTAAGAATTCACAATACTACTACAGATGTAGACAGATATTTTCTGACTATGCTTGCTTTGAATTGCACCTCAGAACACCATTTTGAGAATGAATGACACAGCAGCAAATTACATGATCCACCCAGTTTACACTCTTCCTAACCTAACCTCTGGTTGGTTCCAATGTTATGCTGCCACACTATCCAATGGCAAAAACTTTCATTCAATCAGGAAACATCTTTTGCCTGCTTGAGTTTATCCTGTTAGGGCTAAAGCTACATTTGCAGGACTCTTCTGGATCAGTCCTTGAAGACATGATACTGAACCATCCTCCCACACCTTTCCTTTCCCCACCCAAACACATTGCTTTGGAGAGACTGAGCACTATTCTGACTTCCCATTGGGCCAATAGATTGCCCCACCGTTCACCCAATCAAAAGGCAGGGTGCTCATCGGGGGCTCGGAATGCGCATCTTAAATAGGCAGAGCCATGGAGGTGAACCACCTGGCCCAGGGAAAACATGAGGCACTTTGACACATCCACTGAACAGCAGAAAATTTCTGCTCCGATGGCAGTGTAAACATGTCGGGACGGAGTTCTTATTGCCGATTCCATCCCGTAATTTTTACACTCGTACCCCTACACTTTTTTTTTTTACTGAGTAGTCACTCTGTAAAAAGTTTCTGGGTGTCTATATAAAGACATTTGATCTTGCTCAGTCAGCAAGGAGAAACATAACATTTCATTGGAAAACTCTGACTTTAAATCTCTCTCCACCCTGAGCATCCCTGGATTAAATTGGTAATTGACTGTGTGTGTGTCCTGCTGCAAGTGGAAAATTTCAATGTTTCTGTGAGTCACAATTTCAGAGACAGTTGGAAGCTTTAATAAAAACTGAGAGAGGATGAGTGAATATATGATGAGATTAGCTCATTATAAAAACTTACTGTGATGTTTATACAAGTTTTAAAGCAAACCTTTGGTGACCAAATCTACAGTGAAAAGTAATTAATTTTGTCATAACTAGAACATGATCACACTCTTGATGGCGATTGTTCCCACAAATAAAGAAAACCATCATTAGGGGTTTAAGTTGGTTGGGGTATTTGGGTGGCACAGGCTGGAACGCCTGTTACTGTGCTTTTTGTCTAAATTTAAAATTTAATTTCAATTTAAACATTTAATAGGGAAGATTTAATCACAATAGATGTCACTGGCAAAGCTACTCTGAATTATTAACAGCTCGTTCGGAAACTTTCAGACCTCCATAATAATCCATAAAACTATGAGGGCCTTTGGAAATCGATCAAGATTCAAAATGTGAACTTAGGGACAAGAGTAATGATTTGTTGATTGAATAAAGTTACTGATTACCTGGTGAATGCAGACCTCAACAAATTGGTTTGATCTAAATTCAACCAAAGCAAACTGATTACTAATAAGCCCATGATTTTGTGTGTTGTTTAATATTTGAAAAAAAATGTATCTGACTAGCTTTGCCTGTCAATATCTTAATGCATACTCAATGGCTTCATCAGTGATCATTTGACATTCCAAGCCAAAACCCGCAGATTCTTGGAATCTGAAATGAAACACAGAAAAAGCTACAAGAAGTTAGGCGGTATAAATAAAGAGAGCGAGACCGTTAACGTATCTCATTAATGAGCTTTCATCAGAAGTAAAGATCCTCATTTTTAAAAAATTGCTGACTTTAAACGTTAACTCAGTTCCTCGCTTAGATCCTGTCTCATCTCCTGAGCTTCCAACAAATTCTATTCATTCATGTTGGCAAATGGATGGTGAAGTAGATTATTAAAGTAACAAATATGTTCTGAAATGTGACAATCACAGGCCTGTAATTATTTGTCTAATCATTGCTGTCATTTTGAAATAAAAGTATCACATTTGTTGTCCTCCAATCATCTTGCACTTCACTTTTGGCTAGTGAAAATCTTGCCGTCTCTATCAGGGCCCCAGCAACCCGAGATGTATTGCATCAACCCTCTGTAGGTTTATCTACATTTAAGTTGCAAGAGATAAGCAACTGTTTAATGATTGCATGTTCTGGAATTTCACCAACCCTCTTCCTGAATTCTCCACCTACAATATCCTTCCCCTTGGTGAATATTGAGGAGACGCATCCATTTAAGCCTCTCTCCATTCTCTGGTTTCCCATAAGAGTTGTTCATGGGATTTCTGCTTTCATTTATAAACTTTTTTTTAACATATTTTGTAGATTATACATATGATGAAAAGGCTCTGAAGGGGAGATGCAACTGTAAAGAAGGTAGGAAAGCATTTAACATCCTGAACGTATTTCTTTAATTTCCAGAAGTAACATTGACCTGGCAGCAACCTCACATTCTTGTTTGATTTTTGGTTTAACAGAAGATATAAAATAATAACATTCTAATTTTCATTAATAAACATATTCCTTTACAAGTGACTGGATTTTGTTTTAAACCTCAGGACTAGATGATGTAATTGGGAAAGTCGTTTGTGATGCTTTGAATTTGGACACCCGCCTCACCCTTTTCCTTGGGCTGGTTTAAAGTAAACTGTGCAGCTGGCTCAAACTGAGGGAAGGGGAAGTGTGAGTCAAGAGAACTGAGAAGGAGCAACTCGACTTTGTGTTACTTGTGGTTGGAGTTCTCTGGTACGATCAGAACTGCTATAGCTTTTTCACATTCAGCTACGTTAAGTCAGTCTGTTGACAACTTGTTCAACCAGCTCCTTGTGAATGAGCTTTTGTTTAAAACATTTGGCTCCGTGACTTGATCACTGCAAGTCATCACAGATTGCATTAAACTCGGTTTAATAGTAGTCTGTAGCGTGTTTGTTTACTGTAAATATATAGCATTTTGTTTCCACCCACACAGGTGAGGTTTTCTTGACAGAAGGAAATAAACACTTCTATTGCTGATAAAGTGGTGTTTGTCTCAAAGGGAAGTGGACTTTGTGCCCAAACTCCCCCAGATCAGATTTTTGATTCGATCTATAAAAACTGGAGCCAAAACTGCCTGTGTGGGTCCATGTATTTCCCAACATTGGGTGAATTAAATGGACTAAGTACCTCGTATAACCCTTCTATTATGGTTAAATCTTACCGAACAATAGGGCAAGAGTAGAGACAACGACTCGTCTGGGTGATTTGAGGTGTGACATTGGTTTCTTTCGTAGAAAATGGTTTCAGTTCAAACTAAATTCAGTCCATGGTTGGATGAAGTTTGGAAAAATTGTTGAACAACCAGTTAGATAATATAGCCAATCCTAATAACCTTGCATGTTTCAATAAAGCCATGTCTCATTGGTTCAATCTGCTTAATCTTTAATCAAAATAATCTTCGTATTTGGAATCAAACTAATGAACCTCCTCCCTGATGGCTCCAAAGCAACCATTTCCTTCCTTCAATAAGAACCACACGACGTTCTTATTTTCTATTAATAATGATGGACATCTCATTATTCATAATAATTAATTGCAGTCTCTGCATGACGGCTTTCTGTCATTCTTCTACCAGGGCATCCAGATATTTCTGAACAGCAACATTTAAACATCTTGCATCATTTTAAGTAATATTCTGTTTTTCTATTCTTCCTACCAAAGTTGGTATTCCAAGAGTATGTTTCACCTATGGTTGAAGATTAACCGTTTTGCCCACGCAGTTAATCTATTAATGTCCTTTGTAAAATTTTGGGTGCCTTCCTCACTACTTACTTTCCCATCTACTTTGATATCTTCAATAAATGTTTATACAATACACCAGTGCCTTTCTCTAAGACCTTGTATTGTTAATGCCTGAGGCCCATCGCTATTCATGTGATACCTGAACATGGATCATATATCACTACTCCCTGCTTTTCATTAGTTAACTAATTCTCCATCCATGCCAATATTACTCTCCATACCATGAACCCAGATCTTTCTATGCACCTTGGAAATCCAAACACATAGCATCTACTGGTTCCCCACCCTGTGATTTACATCCTCAATGAACAACCATATTTTCCCAACATGATTTCCCCTTCATAAAATAGAACGGATGATACAATTAGTTTTCACATCTGGTAAAGAGTGAGCAGAGCTTCTAACTCAGTAGGCTGTTGAATTTGACTCTCAGTGTATCTTTGAACATGATATTAGCATGTCTTGTCATATTATCTCCCCATCTGTATATTTTTCCTTAGTTCTGTCATTACACAAGTGAAATTAAATGCTATTGAGGAGCACAAAGGATAAAGATTATGTATCAAGATCAAATTGAAGCTATGTATACTTTAAGTATATCCATGGTTGATAAAGCTTTCATTTTGAAACCAAAAATATATTATAACCATCGTGCTATTGTGGCTTTGTAGGATACCGGATAGGTTTTTTCCCGTTCTAAAAATGGGCGGCACAGTTGGCATAGCGGTTAGTGCAACGCCTTCACGATCGGGACCGGACCAGGGTCTGTAAGGAGTTTGCACGTTCTCCCGGTGTCTGTGTGGGTTTTCTTCCGGGGGCTCCAGTTTCCTCCCACCGTTCAAAATGTACCGAGGATGCAGCCTAATGGGGTGTAAATTGGGCGGCACGGACTTGTGGCCGAAATGGCCTGTTACGTGCTGTATATCTAAATTTTAAAAAAAGCACAGAAAACAGTTTCTGCAAAACATTTATACTTGGCTTAACTGTTTCGGATTCATTCTGCAGAAACTGTAATTTCCCTCAATACAAGAATTATAGTTATAATTAAAGAATGAGAGACAGAAAATGTAGATTTCTCACAAAAATAGAGTGTTTCCTTTCATTATAAAACCCAAAGTGGTACCTCTGTTAGGAAGCCACAGAACTTGCCAAATTTCCTTTCAGAATTATGCTTTGATTTGGATGATGTGTTCCATCTGACTGAGCTATCCTTCTGAGATTTGGGTATGTTAAAGGGATACAATTTCAACTGTAAAGCTTTACTTCATTTTTCTCCATAAGTTGTGAAGCCAAGTGGAGTCCACCTGAAAGTTCTGTTAAAATTTCAAGATTTTGGAAAAGCAATCTTCAAACCTATGAGGTAGGTTACTTTACCAACCTGCTTGTGGTTTTTTTTTTCTCTTTTTTCTCTCTTTGACGGTAAGAGGCAATTCTTGCCAGTGGCGAATCTGTCTGCCTTGCAGCAGGAAAAAAGAAATAGGACACCGTTTTATTACTCAAATAATAAATTGGATCTTGAATCAGTAAAAAAACTTATTCACAGTAAAAATCGTAGATTAGGTGACCGGTTTGCTGAACACCTACACTCTGTCTAAACTTCCTGTTGTCAACCATTTTAACTCCCCAACTCATTCCTCCAATTATATGTCTTTCCTTGGCTGCATCCACTGTCAGGGTGAGACCAATCGTAAACTTAAGGAACAACGCATCATATTCCACCTGGACAGCCTTAAACCTAACGGGATGAACAATTATTTTTTTTTCTAATTATAAGTAACCCCATTGGATTCCATTTTTGCCATCCCTTCTTTACTTAACCTTGCACTTAATTTTCTCCCCCTCTTTCTAATGATTTCTCCGTCTGCCTGTCTCTCCACTTCTCATACCTTTTGACCTATCACCTCTAGGTCCTCCCAAAGCTTCTTTTCCCCCCTTCATATACATCATTTCACCCCTTCTCTCTCATCTTAATAGAATTCAGATACAAATTGTACCTGACCCACTGAGTTCCTCCAACAATCTTTGTGCACTCAACATTCCAGCATCTGTATAGTTTGTAATTTTTTTCTCTAACACATTCCTTTCAATGCCTCAACTGAGAATCAGCATCTCCATCTGTTGAGGGCTCCTGCTGTGCTACATTAACTATGGGTTTTTTCTGCTCCATTCACTGTCATAAGACTTTTTGCCTAAGAAATGGTAATGCTACATAAAGCTGATACAAGTACCCCCTTGGAAGGTATAAGTGGCATACACAACTGCACTTCTAGACAAAGAGTAAACATTGTGAAAGGCATCATTTAAATCATCCATCTCGGATTTTTGCTTGCATTTATTTGGAAATCAGTAGAACTTTTTGTGGAAATTCTACTTTAGGGGCCTCTTCACATACATGATACTGTAAACTGAGATCTTCTGTTGTACTGAGATCTTCTGTCAGCCTCTCATGAGTCTCCATATTGATGTGCAACTATTCTCAAGTTTAAGGAAAAGATTCCACAACCTCTTTACCATGCAGAACTGGACAACTGTTACACACTGTTACGCACAGGCGTAGGATAAAGAAAATGTACAAAAACTGCAAGATTATTCACAAATCACTCGCTTATCCTAAATGATAGGGCCTGGCAACAAGGGGGAGCCATTGTGGACATTGCCCTCCCCCCAAATGAGGTATGGTGACCCCTCCCCACCTACTCATGGTAATTGCTCCCCCCCCATGAGGTGTTGTGACTCCCCCTCCCCATCACTAGTCTCCACGCAATATAAGCAGCACGTTTGTCTGTAATGTCAGAGGGAGGGAGAAGTGCACGGAGGAGGTTCATGGTAGGTAGGTAAGCACTACCACTACCCCTGCCCCCTGAACGAGTTTTCAAGTGTTGGATTGTGACCCCTGTGGTTACCCTAATGCCCCCCCCCATTAGACTTGTTCTGATGCCGACCCCAATTATAGACATGAGGTTGATGTAGATATATGCAAGGATTCGGAACATCATGTCACATTGTATCAACAGCCATCTAAATTCATACCCTCAAAATAATGAATGATGTAGCTTTTGGGCTCCTGAAGCAGCCCAAGTATTAGGCAAGCAGGTAGTAAATTTTGAGAAAGTGATCACCTCTGCAGCCAGCCACGCAGGAGGCTGTATGAGGAGTGGCCAAGGAACGAGATGGGAAGGAGCAACTGAAGAACTAAGGAAAGTGAGTTGTCACCATTTGTAATCTCCAAGGCATATCATCCTGTTGAAAGACACATGCCACTAAGTGTTCTGTTTGTTTCCCCCCCAGACAGAAGCGAGACGAGGAGACTCCAGGAGATGTGTTTTACTTCGTTGATATTCAAAGGCATAATGCAGAAATAGCTGCATTTCATCTGGACAGGTAAGGCCTCAGCTTATCCTGTGTGAGAAATATAAAGTCCGAGAGGCAGAAAGATAATTGTAAATTTGCAAAAGGATAAATTTTTGCTAAATTTCTGTGATTCGGTGTGATTAAAAACTAAGTGATCTAAATATATTTACACATGTAACCAAATGAATGGAGAAGTGATTTTAGTTTCATTTCCAAAAAGATAACTGAGGAATGAGAAGTCTATGAAGATGCTGCATTTATTGGTTCCACATTATCCATTCACAGGAGTAGCTCGTGACCATCGTTTACTCTCCATTCTGTTCCCAGGGCAGTGGAATTGAAATGGCATTCGCCCTTGATACAAAATGTGCTCAGAGGACTACAGCTGGCCTTTTACTTCCTCTCTCCTTTGTTAGTTTACAATATTGTAATCCTCCAACTCCAACACAGGCCTTGTATTTAGCCCAGAGATCAAGCAGAAAACATGTCAGTCATGTCATGGACACTCGGCCAATGAACCCAATGAGCATGTTCCCCACTCCGCCTCCTGATCAATTCAATACCCAACATCAACAATGTTCTCAAGTCTGGCACTAATTTAGCAGACACATTATATAAAATGGTGTAAATATTGGAGAGCGCTGCCACTACTGTAAGCTCGGTGTTAAGATAATGAACAGAATAACAGTGGGGAGAAATAGAGGATATTTCCAGACGTTATCATTGCCATTGGTTAATCATACAGCTCCAATTATATTTTTGCCAATGACATGAAAATAGGTGGAAGGGCACGTTGCAATGAGGATTTGATGCTGTAATGGGATTATAGATAGATAAAGTGAGTGGACAGTTTATGGTATCAGTAGCACTCGTTTGAGTGCTACAGGTACCATGTAACCCAGAACTACCTGTCGCATGGTCAGCGACTAAACCGGTTCCCCACCAGGCTGATGCAGAGGGTGGCTCGACACCCTGCAGAATGAAAAACAAGACCCATCAAAGGGCAGACGAACCCTCTCTTTAGAGTCAACGGCCGTCTAGCAAACACATGCCGTGAAGCGCAGAAAGGGTATCCCTTGCATCAAAACTTGGTCTGGCCATTCCCTGCAACAGAACTTCCCACTGTCGTCTTTTTTTAAATATTTCATTTTTCAAATTTTATAAATATACACAGTTAAATCTTCAGTATCACCATAGATGAAACTTTCCCCCCCCCCCCCCCCAGAGCTGTCTTGGATCTCACCATGCCACTGGATCTGGGCGGGGATGTCGAAAGGGTGGGTCTGGACGTGTGCAATCTCCTACTCACCTAAAATCCATTCACGCACACGCTGTTTCTTGCTGAGGAGTGGGGTATCATCAAACCCCACAAAATGACTGAAAGGAATCATCGCCATCCTCATCTTATGGGAGGGATTAGCTAGAAGAAGAGGAGTGGACAAAAATGACAAATTGAGTTTAATGTGGATAAATGTGCGATTGTGTCCTTTGGTGAAGGAATTAGAATATCAAGTGTGAAAATCTAAATGCTCAAAGGGATCTTCGTGTTAGAGTAAATGAAGCACAGGAAGTTATGTGGTGGTGTACTGCAGGGGGAAACCTCTATACCTGCAGAAGAGCATGGTGTCAATCAGCCGTCCTGAATGGACCAAGCCCCACCCGGTCGGGTGTCAATCACCCTCCCGGATACAAGCCTGAGCCGGCCCTTTCGAAGTCACTCAGAGTTTACAGCAGTACAATCTCACAGCTGGATCTGTGGAGTTTTACATCGAATAAAGCCTGTTGTACAGTCTTTGGTTTTGTGCGTTTGCTTCTGACCGACAGCGCACCGCAAGTTAGCACTTGGGTGCAAAAAGTAGCTTGATTGACAAACGGCATTTTTGCATTCATTGTGAAGTTTAAAAATAGGGAGATTTTGTAACAGGCTGTTGGTGAAGCTACACCTGGAGTGCTGTAGTGGCACAGTTTTCATCCCCAGACTTTAAAGATGGAGGCAGCCCCAAAAATATTCACTGTTAATTTAACCCTCTCTCTTCTGCATCATTCAGACATACCATTTAATGTATTTGTTGATGATTATGTATCTTCTTTTCAAGAATTCTTGATTTTCGCCGGGTTCCCCCAGTGGCTGGTAGAAGAGTTCACTTAACTAAAGAAATTCAAGACCTGACACGAAATGAACAATTGAAAGGAAGTTTTTTCACCTCGCCAGGTAATGAAGTAAGACACCCCAATCTCTGCCCTCTCTAATTCAAAGCAGATAATTATGGACAAGGCACAAGCTCAGTAGCATTTCTGTTCTCTTTTAGCAGATAGGTTAAAAATAATTTAGTCACCTTGCCACATTTTGGCCATAACTTCTAACCTGAATCTGAACACACAATGAAAGGGAGCAAGGCCCATAACTATTTTACACATCAGTGGCAACATTTAAACAGTCACGTATTTACACTACAGATATGTGTGACATCACTCCAATGAAGTGCATTCAAACACACTTCTAACGAGACAACAATGTTATCCTGATATCCCTATCACAAGTAGAGTGCATTGCCAAGATATGAAAAGTTAAATTTAATAACCCAACTACATCAATGATCTAAACCAGCCATTGGGCGCCAGCCTACATTTTGCTCATTCCTTGATAAATGGCTCAAACCTGAAACTTTGGTATGTATCTTTAACTTTGCTCCATAAAGTACACTGACCTGCTGAGTTCCTCCAGCATTGAGAAAATGAATAATATTATTATATTTATCTCCTTTTACAGAGAACAATGTTTGTTTCTATTCAAGATGCCTGTACTCCTGTAAGACAGAATATGCAGTGTGTGGGAAACCACACCAACTTGAAGGATCTGTGGCTGCCTTCCTGCCTGACCTCTACATTGCTCAGCGAGAACTTGTCAAGAATCCATGGAGTAGATCTTACAAATTCACAGATAAAGCTGAGTAAGGGCTTAGTTTTACTTCTTCTCTTTGGCTTGGCTTCGCGGACGAAGATTTATGGAGGGGTAATGTCCACGTCAGCTGCAGGGTTGTTGGTGGCTGACAAGTCCGATGTGGGACAGGCAGACACGGTGGCAGCGGTTGCAAGGGAAAATTGGTTGGTTGGGGTTGGGTGTTGGGTTTTTCCTCCTTTGTCTTTTGTCAGTGAGGTGGGCTCTGCAGTCTTCTTCAAAGGAGGTTGCTGCCCGCCGAACTGTGAGGCGCCAAGATGCACAGTTTGAGGCGGTATCAGCCCACTGACGGTGTTCAATGTGGCAGGCACCAAGAGATTTCTGTAGGCAGTCCTTGTACCTCTTCTTTGGCGCATCTCTGTCTCGGTGGCCAGTGGAGAGCTCGCCATAGAACACGATATTGGGAAGGCGATGGTCCTCCATTCTGGAGACGTGACCTACCCAGCGCAGTTGGATCTTCAGCAGCGTGGATTCGATGCTGTCGGCCTCTGCCATCTCGAGTACTTCGATGTTGGTGATGAAGTTGCTCCAATGAATGTTGAGGATGGAGCGGAGACAACGCTGGTGGAAGTGTTCTAGGAGCCGTAGGTGATGCCGGTAAAGGACCCATGATTCGGAGCCGAACAGGAGTGTGGGTATGACAACGGCTCTGTATACGCTAATCTTTGTGAGGGTTTTTCAGTTGGTTATTTTACCAGACTTTTTTGTGTAGTCTTCCAAAGGCGCTATTTGCCTTGGCGAGTCTGTTATCTATCTCGTTGTCAATCCTTGCATCCGATGAAATGGTGCAGCGAGATAGGTAAATTGGTTGACCATTTTGAGTTTTGTGTGCCCGATGGAGATGTAGGGGGGGGGGGTGCTGGTAGTCATGGTGGGGAGCTGGCTGATGGAGGACCTCAGTTTTCTTCAGGCTGACTTCCAGGCCAAACATTTTGGCAGTTTGCAAAGAGTAGTTCACGGACGAGTTGCTCTTGTGTCTTGGTGTGAGCTTGCAGGTGCCTCAGATTGAAGAGACTGGCATCCGTGCGGTACCGGATGTAAACACCGTCTTCATTATAGTTTTACTATAACTATGCTTTTGATACATTTGTAGCTGAAACTGGTGGAGTTGGAACCAGAGGCAGAAGGGTCATGAGAAAAGCAAGGATTGGCACTCAGCTCTTTTCCCTCACCTTGGCGCATCGATTGCAGCTTGAATTCTTTCTGTTCAACTATTTTTTAAATTATCCCCAAAATGATGCACATTGCATTGGGAAATAAACAACCATCCTCGTCAATGATGGCAAGCATATCTTAAGGATGATATACATGCCCCTCACCCCTGCCAAAGTACAACACAGAGAGGAATCCATCCAAATTTTTAAATCATCTCCATTTAAGCTGGTCAGTGTTTATCTGGACCATCCCGATTGGCTATGGGGTAGAATGAGGGGGAGTAGTCCGAAGTCGGCCCACTTAGGGCAAGAACTACTTATGGGTCTTCAACTCTGTCTGTTCGCACTCCATCTAACAGAGCACAATCTTCCAAAAGCCAAATTGAAGGTGCCTTGGAACTAGGATTCAATCGGGCCTGTACTGTGCTGTAATGTTCTATGTTCAAAATCCTCGTTATCCAGAATTCAAGCAACCAGCAAGCCTCAAGCAACTGACAAAAAATTTGCAGAAAATAAGTAGATTAAAAAATACATTTTAAAATTGGTGCCCCCTAGTGGTTAGTTCGCTCATCATGAAGCACACAACCTCAGGCAACCGGAAATTGATCTGTTATTTACCAATCTCATAGGTGCCGGTTATTGGAGATTTTACTATATTTATTTTAAACTCATTGTCTGTTTATATTCATTTGGTTTTACAGTAGGATTCTCTTATAACACAGCCAGTGATGAAAAGCATCTTTATTTTGGGGGCTTAACTGAGAATGCTGATACATCTGCCAGCATTGTGGCATGAGCTACTGTGCCTGATTGCAAACGCTTGATAAATCAATGTTTGTCATGCAACAGTGCTTCAGGGTTTGCCTTCCTGTTGTGGATTACACTGAATAGCAGCTGCCGACTTAATAGGGGAAGTTTTATACTCTTGCTATCTGTGTCTTGTTGATCTGCTGGTTATTGCACACGAGCCCCACTGGCAGGTTATTTCCATGCTTAAATTTCATCTTGACTTATTCTGCAGCCATTCCAGTTGCTCGAGGCAGAAACGTGTGAAACGTGTGAAAGTATCCCACCTACTGTCAGCTGCCATCAAGGAAGGGAATTAAATAGCATTCTCCTGTGAGAGAGGACAGAGGGCTTGAAAGCAAGTAAGGATTACACCAGCAGAGAGGAACAGAGACATGGAGAAAGTGGAGTGCATTGTCTATTTAATAACTTCCAATCTCTAGGTATTTGATATGAACAGAGCACCTGTAAAGGAAATGGTGAAAAGTGCAGAGGAAGCATTTATATTACGTTATATTTAGGCAAGTCGAGCACTCAGCGGCACAAGGGCGGCTTCTTCCCCATTGCCATCAGATTCCTGAATAATTAGTGAATCATAGACATTGCTTTACTTTTTGTGCACAATTGTTAATATTTTATTTTATAATAATGTCATAAGTTGGTTATAATATGAATGTTTGCACTATGGATACTGCTGCAAAAATGACGAATTGCATGTCTTGTTCATGACAATAAATCTTGATTCCAATCCAGGTTTTGTAGTATGCCATTACAATAAGTCAGTAATGGAGCCTTTCATTGATATGAACAGAGCAGAGCCCTGAAAAGGAATTCTGTTGTGTTTATCTGGCCTCTTCGGCTGACTTCTCTCCGTTCTGAGGTCTAGACTGAACCCCTTCCACCAGAATGTGCCAATGCGAGCTGGACTGTGTAGAATCCAGCACATAATGCTCAATCATTTTGATTACACTGGATAACGAAGATTTTCTTCCTGAACGTTTTTGGGTGTACTTCATGGATTCTGGGCTGCTGATCACGAAGATCACCTTAAAATGTTCATATCGTGTACCGATTCTTAGATACCGCCTATTTTTGTGATTTCCTGACATTTTAAGCTTGGTATATTGCCCACAAAGCAAGCTGTTTTGTTCGATCCAAGCATGTCTGGGCATGCACTCAGTGTGGTTCGAAGATCTGCTAGTGAAACCAGGGAGATTAGCATGGAAGGCATTCAAAGATGTTGAGAATTTTCTTGGCAACTACAGAGCACCAAAATACATCCAGCTGATTGACAATATGCTTCAAGCATTTGAAACCTTGAAGCACAACATGCCATTAAAAATGCATTTTGGACGACTTCCCTGGTGATCTTGGAGCAGTCAGTGATGAACATGGTGAAACCTTTCTCCATGTTTTGCGACCACGGCAAAGCAGTATCAGGGCAACTGGAAGCCATCAATGCAAGCCGGCTATTGTTGGACAGTGAGATGAGAGGCACCAGATGCTGAGTACAAAGTAAAATCAGCCTCAAAAAATTTTTAGGTCATTTGAACTAACACGATGTATCTACATCACTATGCAATTAAACATGATAAAAAAGTTAATGTAATGTTTCTTCAACTTCCTACATGATACAGCAAATCTGAAATTAATTTGTGCTTAGCTTGAAGTTTTCTATCATAATCCCTTAAAAAAAATATTCAGGAAGCAAGCCTTTTGAAAAAAATTGTGGTCCAGTATTATATTGGAGGGTGCCAGTATTTGCCTGGATTTCATTACAGAGGGAACCATACCTGAGAAAGGAACCTGGAAAAGAGAAGGTCATCCTTGTTCCCCAGGATTCAGCTCTCTGCACACTGACACGCTTCACTTTAATTGGCCTGTGGCAAGCCAAACAGATCCAGTCATTACTTCCAAAATGGAATATGGTTCCATAGAATCATCGAAGAATGGAACCATAGGAGAATGCACAACACAGAAGCAGGCCCTCTGGCCTTTCTAGTCCGTGCCGAACTATCATTCTCCCTAGTCCCACTGACTTGCACCCTGACCACAGTCCTCCATACATCTCCAATCTACGTAACTGTCCAAATTCTTCTTAAAAATTAGAATTGAGCTTGCATTCACCACTACAGCTGGCAGCTCATTCCACACTCCCACCATTCTGTGTGAAGCTCCCCCTACACCTTTCCCGTTTCACCTTCAATCCATCCCCTTTGGTTTGTACCTCGCCTCCTCTTGGGGATCAATATGTCATGGGTGCCATTACAAGCATGGTATTTATCTTGAAGACCATTTTACCATCGTAATCCAGCATAATCTGTACATTCAGTGAGAGGCTGCCTTTTCTGTTAGAGGAATGGCTTGATGTTATTGAGAGGACCTCTTGCAAATACAAAGAAAGCAATTCAATGGGTTAGGTGGGGTTATGCCAAGCTACCAATCCTTGTACATTTCTCTGCCAAAATATATTTCTCACTTACCATATACTGTATTCTAATGTAAAAGTCAAATGTTGTAAACCATTTTTTAAATTGATGGGGTTGAGTGTACTGCTTTCGAGGGGCTGAAATTCACACTGGAATCTATATCCGTAGCAGAAGTCCAAATGATCTCAAAGCAAAAACAGAATGAATGAAAGTAATAATAGAGCCTGATCATCAAAGCACATGTCCTACCATGGAAGGAGGGGAGGGGAGGGATTTGGTGGATGTCGGAACCACGGCAAGTATCTGCATTGGCAGAGGTGTTAGGAGTTCCAGTGGGCAGGAGGCCCGACTCTGCATTTAAGGCACTGGAAGCTCTGGCCTGAGGCAGCCGGGTGAGAGACTAGGGTCTACTTTTACACAAGATGTATTGGGAAAAAAACAGATTCTTTTGGTCAAAAATATTGGGGGGTCAACTTTTACACAAGATCAACTTTTACATGAGAACATACATTAAACCAAAGTAGTTTAGGTCATTCCTCTGTGAATGAATTACCAGTGAGAAGCACATGGAGAGACAAGGCAGCAATCTCCTGTGACTTATTCAAATGATTCTGCGCAAGGAAGGTGGCCTTAACTTCAATAGAAACATCAATCTTGGCATGAGAGTGTAAAATAAAGTCTTCCCTGAAAACTTGATCCTGTGACGATAGCGTTCTATATCAGAAACAGTGTTTCTTAAAACTCTGAGAAATTTGGCCTCTCCGGTTGTTGGACATCTGTGTGCATCATGGAGTGAGGGCTCATCCCACCATTAGCCTGTCATCTTATCAATTCCTTCAGTAAAGGTTAGCTCCTGTTCCCTATCGCCTGAGCTGTTCAATTCAAGAACAAGCCCAAGTGTTGATTTCGGCAATCTGTGCATATTGGATGGTATTGAAGATGATTTGTAAAGATGGCTGATCTTAAAATCTCGATGCATTTAGATCACAAAAAAAAGATTCAAAGTAATCTCATCCAGTAAGTGAATCTCAAAAGTGGGACACTGTTCCCAAAAAGTCCAATTAATAGTGTCGATGCCGGAAGAGGGAATCATCATTAGTAATTGGAGCTGGGTTTCAATAGGAGAGTAAATACCTGTTCCTGTATGTTCATAGAGACACAATTGTTTCCAATCTCTGGACTTTATTTTTGTATGAAGTAACTCCTGACTCTATTAACCTCATTTACCTGTGGTTCATGTTACCTTTGTCCATGAATCCAAATACTATTCTAATTACTTGCTATTTTTCTTTAGGTGGGAAACCAATCCAAACTACTGTAAAAAGATTAAAAGAATTCCTCCGTACAATGCAGGCAACAGATTGTTGAACGTCATCGAGATGGCTATTTTTGACTTTTTAACAGGTACCATTTTAAGGAATTTTTCACCAGTGATGGGGTTGAGTTCCATGAATTGGGGACGTGCTTGGCGTGCTAGCTCAGGGATATAGTTGATGGCAGAAACAGTCTGTGTTTAGAGTTGCATTTGTAACACATTCAGTCTGTCCCAACCCCAGAAATTACAATAGCAACTGAGTCAGGAATACCTTTTGTGTATTTTACTGCCAGTGATGAGCTTGCTCCAAATGTAGTTACAATTCACCACAGCACCCTTTCTTGGTGGCCACTCACTTTAATGACCCTGTCCAGTACAACGACGTTAAGCTGTGGCAAGCCAAACCGATCCTGTCATGACCTCTAAAATGGAATATGGTTCCATAGAACCATAGAAGAATGGAACCAGGGTAGAAGAATAAATAGCACAGGAAACAGGCCTTTCTAGTCCATGCCAAACTATTATTCTCCCTCGTCCCACTGGCCTGCAACCCCGACCATCGCCTTACATGCCTCTCCAATCTATGTTACTGTTCCAAATTCTTCTTAAAAATTAAAATTTAGCCTGCATTCACCACTGCAGCTGGCAGATCATTCCATGTTCCCACCACTCTCTGTATGAAGAAGTTCTCCCTACACCTTTCCCCTTTCACCTTCAACCCATGTCCTCTGGTTTGTATCTCTCCTACGCTCAGTGGAAAAAGCCTATTTACGTTTACTCTGTCCGTCCCCCTCATAATTTTAAATGCTTCAATCAAATCCCCCTCATTTTTCTATGGTCCAGAAAATATAGTCCTAACCTGTTTAACCTTTCCCTGTAACTTAATTCCTGAAGTCTGGATAACCTCCAAATAAATCTTCTTGGCACTCTTTCAATCTTACTGATCTCTTTCCTGTAATTAAGTTACTAAATCTGCACATAATACTCCAAATTTGGCCTCAATTTTACCATAACATCCCAGCTGTACTCTCAATACTTTGATTTATGAAGGCCAAAATGCCAAAAACTCTCTTTCTAACCCTATCTAGTGTGATGCCACTTTCAGGGAATTATTTATCTGTGTTCCCAGATCCCTCTGTTCTCCTGCACTCCTCAGTACCCTACCATTTACTGTGCATGTCCATTCTTGGTCTGTCCATCCAAAATCCAACACCTCACACATTAAATTCCATCTGCTATTTTTCCACCCATTGTTCCAGCTGGTCCAGATCCCTCTGCAAGCTTTAAAAAAAACCTTCTTTGCAGACTACAACGCCTCCAATTTTAGTGTCACCTGCAAACTTGCTGATCTAATTGACTATATTATCATCCAGATCACTGATGACAAACAACAATAATCCTTGAGGCACACCACTAGTCACAAGCCTCCGATCAGAGAAGTCTTTGGTTTCTCCCGTGTAGCCAATGTCCTTTCCAGTTAACTAATTCCCTGTGATACCTAGGGTCTAAACTTTTCTGACTAACCTCCCATGTGGGACCTTATCAAAGGCCTTATTAAAGTTCATGTAGACAACATCCACAGCCTTTCCTTCATCAACTTTCCTTGTAACCTCCCAGAAAAACTAAAATTGGTTAAACACAATCTACCAAGCAAATAGCCATGTTGACTATTCCTTAATCAGTCCCTGGCTATCCAAATACTTTCATATTCAATCCCTAAGAACACCTTCCAATAACTCAGGGTTGGCTAACCTTTTAATTTTTAATTTAGAACATACAGCACAGTGACAGGCCATTTCAGTCTGTGCTGTGCAATTAGCCTACACCGCCAGTACATACTCATGAGCCGAAATGGCCTGTTATAATGCTGTATGTTCTAAATTAAAAGATTAAAAAGTTGGTCCCCCTGCAATAACTTAACTACTACTGACATCGGACTCACCAGTCTATATTTGACAGGGTTACTTTTGGAGCCTTTTTAAAACAACAATATCATGAACTCCCCTCCAATCCTCTGGCACCACACCATGGCTAAGGACATTTTAAATATTTCTGCCAGAGCCCCTGCAATTTCTACAATAGTCTCCTTCAAGGTCCAAGGGAATATTGTGTCAGGCCTTGGGGATTTATCCACCCTTATTTGCTTTAAGACACCAAATACTGTCTCTTCTTTCCTCTGTATCGGTTCCATGTCCTCAATGCTTGTTTCCCTTACTTCCCATGACTCTGTGTCAGTATTCTGAGTAAACACCATTGCAAAAACCCATTTAAGATCTCCCCCATCTCTTCTGGCTCCACTGTGATCTACACCGGGATCAATTTAGACTTTATCTCTCATTTTGCTTTTAATATACCTTCACATCATCTGCCAAACTAACCTCATGTCTTCTTTTAGCCTTCCTGATTGCTTTCTTTTCTCTTGCATTTTTTTAATACTCCTCAAGTACTTCATTTGCTCCAAGTTGCCAATACCTGTTATACACCCCTCTCTTCTTCTGAACCAGATTCCCAACATCCCTCAAAAAGCAAGGGTCCCTATGGCTGTTTTCTCTTTGGCTTTAATCCTAATAGGAACACACAAACTCTGTAATACAAAAAAATCTCACTTTGAAGGTCTTCCACTTACCAAGCACATTCTTTCCAGCAAACAACTGATCCCAATCCACACATTCTAGATCTTTTCTCATTTCCTCAAAATGGGCCTTTCTCCAATTTAGAATCTCAACCCAAGGCCCAGACCTATCCTTCTCCATAATTAACTTGAAACTAATCACTGGAACCAAAATGATCCCCTACATTTACTTCCGTCACCTGTTCTGCCTCGTTCCCTAAAAGGAGATCCATTATTTCACTCTCTCAACTTGAATCCTCAATATTATTGATTTAGAAAACTTTCCTGAACACATTTGACAAACTCCAAGCCATCCACCTTTTACAATATTGGAGTCCCAGTCAATAATGTGGAAAGTTAAAATCTCCGACTATCACAGCTTTGTTTCCTGCAGCTGTCTGCATCTCTCTACAGATTTACTCCTCCAATTCTCTCTGACTATTGGGTGATCTATAATACAACTTTATGAGTGTGGTCATTGTTTTCCCATTACTCAGCTCCACCCATATAGCCTCAGTAGATGAGCCCTCTGGTCTGTCCTGCCTGAGCACAACTGTGATATTTTTCTTGATGAGAAATTCCCTTTTAAGATTTAAATACAGGTACTCCCTGACTTTCGACCTACTCGACTTGCATCCATCCGAACATACAACTGAATTTTTAAAAAATAAGAAAAAACATAAAATTTACGTGGTTTATTTTGTATTTGACACACTATAACAGGGATTCAGGGCACATAAGAGCCAAAATGTGTGTACTTACCTTGTTAGTCGGTGTCCCGGGGGCCGTAGGCTGGCTGCGGCCATCTTGATTTCTGTGCACATGCGTGAGTTTTTGGTTGGCGTGTGCATGGTAGGTTCGCTTATTGGAGTTCAGTTGGTGCATGTGCGAGAATTAAGGGTGTAAATTCAATATCATCAGGGCACAGAACTCTCATGTACGTGCCAACCGAACGCCAGTAAGCGAACCTACCACGCATGCACCTACTGAAAACTCGTGCATGTGCACAGGAGTCTAGATGGCCACATCCAGCCTATGGAACCCGGAATGCGCATTTTGGCTCTTGCATGTGCTGTATTCTTGTTATAGTTTGTCAAATACAACAAAAATCTAAGATGAAAAAAAGGTTTGATTAAAAAGTTTGCTTTAAGACTTCAGTACTCCACAGGCATGGGCAAAATGGTCATGTTCATTCCAAGATATGACTGATCCTTCGGTCCCAATTATGGTCGTATGTTGGGGACTACGTGCAATTTCTTTTGGGTCACCTTCACCTTTATTGCAGTGGTGGGAAGTCGATGGAAAATTGCCTTGACCTTCACTCATCTTCGCATTTTCTCAAGTCAAAAAGCAACTTGCAAAGATTTGGGACATTCTAGAAAGATCAGAAAAGGCTGCTGAGTGTTTCCATCTCTGATGGATCCAATTCAGCAGCTTGCATCAGCCAAGATAAATGTCACTTGATGCCAAATTTAATTCTGCTCTTTGAAGTGACTTCCAGCCCAAATTGTGCACCATTACAGAAATATCCTTGGCACTGAAGGATTTTCTAAAAGGGGAATGAATATAAATTTTTTAAAAATTCAACAAAATCAAGAGGTGTTTTTTCAATTTCTAATAAAATCTAAACTGATGAAGGAACGCAATGTACAGAGGACAGGTCCAATATTTAGTTTCATGATGTCTCTCTAGTGAAATGGTATCAGCAAATGCTATTACAGTACCAGCAACCTGGGTTCAAATTGCTGTCTGTTTGTGTATGTGTGAGATTCATCCAGGAGCATCAGTTTCCTCTCACCTGCCAAAAATGAACAGGGTTTGTAGGTTAATTGGTGTATTTTGGTGGCACGGACTCATGGGTTGGTAGTGTCTGCTACTGTGCTGTATCTCTAAACTTTACATTTAAAAAATAAAATTAAAAGAAGCACAGTGCCATTGTTCTTTAAGTCTGCATCCTTTCTCCCAAGATCAATTCTTTACCCAGGTAACTCCACGTCATTACATTCTCATCTATGTTTTACTTTGATCTTGAGCTTGTTGCTGCAAGTGTGGAGGCAAACAACATCCACAGTTTCAGGTGCCACTCACCAGTGTTACACTTTTCCTTCACTCATGGGAGAGTCAAAGGGGGGGGGGGGGTGAACTGAGATCCAGGACACAGGGCAGGGAGGAAAAGAGAACCTGGCAGTCAAAGGGGGGAGTATTTGGCATTGTTTAAGGAGTTGTCCACGCAGGTCAGAGATGAGAAGAAACTTCTTCACCTCCATGATGGTGAGTCATGGAATTCAAGAGGGCTGCAGGAGCTTATTTTATATAGAGGTTTGAAGATTTATGAAGACTTGTAGGATATGGGGTGACATGAGGTAAAAGGTCAGTTTTGTTGCTTGGTAGAAGAGACCCAAGGGTTCAATTGGCCTTTTCCTGCTTCCATTTCTTTATAAAATGAGTTCGTTGTGCTAGTAAAAGTCCCTGTTATCCAGAATTCAAGCAGCCAGCAAAAATATTGCAGAAAATAAATAGGTAAAAAATTACAGGTTTAAAATTGGCACCCCTCATGGGCCATTCGCCAATTCATGCAACATCTAAAGCAACCAGAAAATTCACTTATCCAAATCATCTACCAAATCACATAGGTGCTGGATACTGGGAGGTTTACCGTACAACCAATGCTGTAAAGAGCTCAGACAAATATCCAGAATAATGACATTAAAATGGTTGTTACTGCTTTGAGCAAGTCCTTCTTCGAAATCATAGCACTGGATAAACAGTACTTTGCCATTGAGTTTCTTAATGGAAGCTAAGGCAAACTGCCAAAGGATTTAAAGGCAATTGAAGGGTCCAAGAAAAACCAGCTTGGAGCAATTCTGATGTTTCAGTTTGGATTTAATGATGAATATTTAGAATTAATGAATTCCTGTTTTTGTCAGAAATTGTGTTGTTTATTAAACTACTCAGCAGGGCTCAAAATGAATATATCAAGGAATATAAAGATAACTCTGGTGAATTCCTTTCCTACCGCCAATGTTCCTAAATTTGCTTCCAGGAAATATGGATCGGCATCACTTTGAGGTCTTCACCAAGTTCGGAAAGGACGGCTACATCATTCACTTCGACAATGCAAGAGGGTAACAGCTTTAACAGTTTATGTTTCAGATTTAAAATGCTATATGTATAATCTGACCGTAGAAATAAAAACAGAGCAAGTAAAAATATCATAACCCTTTTCAGTGAAGGACTCCATTTTAGAATTAAATTTCTCATCTGATGTTAATATGTTGAGGAAGAATAACAGGGTAAGATTACAACAAAAGGTCACAATATCACCAATCCTTATCCAGGTTTTCTTACTTTGATTTGTTCTTTTTGATCTCAAGAATCTTCCTCTTTATTTTCAGTCAAACTAAATAACCGATGGAACTATCTGCATAAGTAATCGTCGAACTCAGTAGACTTCCCATCAGTGCTAGTTTCACAGGTTAAATCATTTGTATTGTGCATAGAGACAAACAGAGAGGACTGTAAATAAATATGATTTTTTAAGTATAAATACCCAGGCATTTCTTATCAATGAAATAATTTCTTTCAACATGAAGGGATCAGATTTTTCTATCAGAAATTCTATACTATTCGGAATGGTTGGCATAGAGGATAGTCCAGTTGGCGTGGCAGTTAACACAACACCTTTAAAGTGCCAGAGATCGGGTCCAGACTGGGGCTTGAATCCCACACTGTCTGTAAGGAGTTTGTACATTCTCCCCGTGTCTATGTGTGTTTTATCTGGGGCTCTGGTTCCCCCCACCGTTCAAAATGTAGGTTAATGGGGTGTAAATTGGGCGGCACGGACTCATGGGCTAAAATGGCCTGTTACCATGCTATATGTCTAAATTTTTAAAAACATTTTAAAAAAGGAACAACTGACATTCAATCCTATGCTCATATTTGGCCCAAATAGAAGAAAAACTTCATGTATGCAGATAAATATGTTTGCTTACAAACATGTGAATGAACAATATTTGGCTTTGAAATTCTGCAAGGAACTTCCAAATTTTTGTAAGTCCATAGAACGTCAGGAAAGGTTCAGAATAATTTAATAAAATAAATGAATAATTATATTTCAGCAGAGATATTAAAGGAGAATGTCATGAGATTATTCCCGTTCTTTTATATATTTACAGTTAACTCTCAGCTTTGCATCCGATGCAAATACAAAGGGTATAGGAAAAGAACAGGAATATGTCTTAAATTAGAGGATGTTCTGTGATTTATTTTTAAATCAAAAATCAGAATAGCCAAAAGGCTCACTTCTGTTCTTGTTTTTTTATTGTTTCTATATTATATATTTTAATTTTAAATTTTGAATAAACTCCATGTTTTAGACCAAGAAACTGAGCACAGAACTAGAAACCTACTCATTAAGCTGCAATTCCAATTATATCAAAGGAAATACTAAAGGAAGGGTATTGGCTCGTGCACTGTTAGAATCGTGCATTAATCAGGCCACTGATTCTATTCTGGAAAACGAGATCGACAGTACTATTACCGATTGGAATAGAAACCTGACAAAAGGCAAATGCATTTGTGCAGTTCATCAACCCCTGATTTCTACCTTTGCCACAGATAATAAGAAATGGCCTAAATCTCTTGATATGCTTCAAAGTGCACTGAAGATTATTTCCAAATTATTTAACTAATTTTGTCTAATGTTAGGATCATTAGAATTTGTTATGGATGGCAAGCACTGTTAATATTGGCTAGTTACAGATGTCTGTGTCTCAGCTGCTCATTGAGGTATGTATACCTCAATCAGTATCAAATGCCATGATCACATTCGGCAAGTTTACTGGGTGTGCATTGACTAGCGGGCTTCCCACCTTACAACTAGACACTTCAAAATTCAAAAGTACAACATTGACTGTTGGCAACATCTTGAAAGGGGTGGAAATTGTGATATGTTATTTACTCTGAACATTTGAGAGAGCTTTCATGTAAAGGAGTTGATGAGATATCGACATCATTGCCAATTGTGATTGGAAAACCGAATCAGAAAATGAATATAGAGATGTCGCAGAATCTCAGTGCAGGTTTTAACTACAAGTTTATACAGTCAATGTATATTTTGTACAATCGGGAGTGTTCTCTGCGAGCACTTGAACAGGTTGGGTCTAACATCCATGTTGTATGCAGAAGAGCACAATTTGCAGTGTGACAATTAATGCAAAGAAAGAGCCGTATGATAACACTATTGTGAGGTTCATTCAAGAGCCTGATGGCTGTGGGAAAGAAACCTTTGGTGCACACTCTTGAACCTTTTCCTGAATCAAAGGATGGAGAAGAGAGTGTGCCTGGGTGGGTCCCTTAGCATGTTGACTGCTTTTCCGAGGCAGTGAGAAATGTAGATGGGGGTGGGGGGGGAGGGGAGTTTGCATGATGTTCTCCGCTTCATTTGCTACCTTTTGCAGCTGCTTCCAATTTTTGAGCAATACAGCGTCCATACTATGCTGTGGTGCATCCAGCAATCATATTTTGGAGGACAAGGGGCAATTACCGAAAGTCTTCATAAAAAGTAGAGGCATTCGTGTGCTTTTTTGACCCTTGCTTTAACGTGCTTGGCCCAGATCAAATCACTGAAGAACTTGAACCTATCTATTCTTTCCACTTCAGCACCATTGACGTGGACAAGGTTGTGGTAACTGTGTCCCCTTTTCTGAAACCAATGATCATCTACTTCATGTTACTGACATTGAGAAAGGGTTTGTTATTTTGGCACCATGCCACTAGGCTTTTAATCTCCTTCCTGTATTCATTTTCTTCATTATTTGATACTCTGCCTATTGCTGTGGCATTGTCGGTAAATTTGGTTGCGGCTGTCCAGTCTGCGCTGGAACCAGTCCTGCAGTCTTAATAGATGAAAATATAGCTACAGGTAAATCAGGTGATGGGAAGTAATTCTGGATTGTCACCACTGGCAAGAGGTTACAAAGGAATAGCAATATATTTCATGAGAAGAAAGAAAGTGAGAATTGAGAAGGGAATTACTGGGTTTCTGAAAATAATCTTGCCTGGTATTGATTGCTAATGGTGGGATTTAATATCTCTTAATATTTTATGTTTGCTCAAACGAGCACAGGGATGAAACCTATTTCAAGCACTTATGGAAACCCTTGCCATCCAGATCAATAAGGGAGCCTGTACGTGGCAGGTTCTTTTCATCTCATCTGTCAATACTATTGAGAAGATGATACAGTAGTTACTTTGTCAATCTCCTAGTGAGGGCGCCCTCACAATGATGTGGGTGAGGAGTTATGAAATCAAGTGATTCCAAAGAAATAACAATATACAGTATTTCACAGGCTGGATGATGAGAAAATTGATGGGGGAACATGCGGGTGGTGGCAATGCAAGGAGCCAGTGATCCTTGGTGGTGTAGGGCTCCAATTTGAGTTCTTAAATTTTTACATTTAAAATTTTAAATTTAGACATTCAGCATGGTAGCAGGCCCTTTCAGCCCATGAGGCCGAGCCACCCAATTGACCAACAGCTACCGGTACCTTTTAAACAGTGGGAGGAAACACTCAGACAACTTACAGATGGGGCAGGATTCGAACCCCAGCCCCAATCACTCGCGCTGTTGGTGCAATACACTAACCATGGCGCCCTGTTGAAATAGTCATGACAAATAACTACAGTGCCTTTTGTAGGTAGAGGATGTTGAGGGAGTGTCAATGAAGCCTTCAGAGATTTGATTGAGCTCTGCTCACCAGGTAACTGAATATTCCTCACAAACCCTTCAAGTGGTGGAACGATTTTGGGAAGTCAGGAGGAGAGAAAAGCTTTTTACCTGTTATTATAGCCAGAGTGTTCATGTGCCTGGTCAAGGTAATGCCATGAAATGTGAAAAAGTAGTAGCTAAACTGTCCTATAGGTGATGGCCATTTAAGTGATGCTAAAATTAGGAGTGAAAAATCAAACCATTTAGATACAGGCTGGTACTGAATTGGGAGTTTTGAAAATGGAGGTGGTGATTGGCTGACACATACACTGGACAACATTATTCTATTTATTTATTTATTTTAAAAGGTTTGCTTCCTGAAATAAAAAGGGTATTATAATAGACAAATTCAAGATGAGCACAAAGGTGATTTGCTGTATCACGTAGGAAGATGGAGAAACATTAAATTAACTTTTTGAATTTAGCCTGTTTAATCACATAATGATGCTGACACATTGTTAGTTCAACTGATGTAAAAATGTTTTGTTCATTTGTACTCACCATCTGATGCCTCTCACGTCAGTGTCCAACAATAGCCGGCCAGCATTGATGGATTCCAGTTGCCCTGATACTGCTTTTCCATGGTCCCAATGTCCTGGTGAAACCTTTCACCATGTTCGTCACTGACCAAGATCAGCAGAAGGAGTCCCAAGTGTGAATGCAGAAAATGAATTTTCAATGACACGTTGCATTTCCTGGTTTTGTATGTTTGAAGTAGACTTAAAATATGATAGGAAATCGCAAAAATACTGTATATACTTCTGTAATCGTCGAATCCTGTGTAATAGTCGACCCCTAAGGACCCGAAACCCAAATTCAAATCCTCACCTGCCCATACGAGCTCCCAACTGTGGATCCTTGCGTCGGCTGCCAGCCCATCCAAATTCCTAACTCCCCTTCCGCTGCCCATCTGAGCTCGCGATAGCCTTTCCATCTCCCTTTCCAAGCTCCCAACTATGGATCCTCGCCTGGTCCCACTCACCAATCCATACCCTGGCCGCCCGCCCATTTGATCTTCTGACGCCCTGATGGCAGACTTACCACCCGGTCCCGGCCATCCACATGACTGGTGCCTTGAACAACACAGGTACTTACCGCGGTCAAAAATTTGACCCACGTAAAAGTCAACTCCCCTTTGTTTTGGCCTGAAAAAAGTGGTTAAAAAATTTGACGATTACACAAATCTACATGGTATAGTATGTAGTTGCCAAGAAAAGTCGCAACAACATTCTTTAAATGCCTTCTGTGCTATTTTCTATGGCCTCACTAGCAGATCTTTGAACTACACTGAGTGCATGCCCAAGCATTCTTGGACTGAACAAAACCGCTTGCTCTGTGGGCAATATCCCCGTAGGCTTAAAATATGATGGGAAATCACAAAAATAGGTTCCCTTTTTAATAAAAAAGAACATGATATGAAAATTTTAAGTTGATTTTAATGATCAGCAGCCCAAAATCCATAAAATATATCCAAAGCATTCAGGAAGCAAAATCTTTGTTGTCTCGTGTCATCGGACTGAATATTGCCCATGTCGTGTTGCACTGCAGGCATGGAATGTTTCTTGGTTTGAGAAATGGCAAAAGAAACTGAACAGCATGCAGTCATTTGCAAATATTCCCAGTTCTGCCCTTGCAATAGAAAGCAATCCATCAATAAAGCAGGCAAACTATTTGGGACTATGACTGTACTCTTGCAATATGTTGGGACAACTGTAGCCATCTTCTTTTGGACCCTAACCAGTGGAGAGAGCGCCATGATTTCATTGGTATTCCTTGATACCCACTTCAGGAGCAGATATTATAATCTCAGCCAGGCCATTCAGCTCTTTGCCCCCCCCCCCCCCACTTTTGTCCCAAATCTAAGGCTACAGCCATTTAATTTTGGTAGAAGGCAAATATGGCTTCAGCAGTGGTAAGCATCAGTTAATAACACTGTCAAAGATGCTTTCTAGTACTTTGCCGAATATGGTAGTTGCTTGTTGGGCAGATGTTTCTGATCATAGAGCAGCCAATTTAAAAACTGTATTTTTATTTAAAGTGATCTATTTAAAATGTATCAGGTTGTTTCTAATTTAAAAGCGATCTAAAAGCTTTGCATATATTCTGCAGAGTGCTGAAATACAGCAATGTCCAAACACTTATTATCCTAATTATCTTCTTTCTTTGGCTTGGCTTCGCGGACGAAGATTTATGGAGGGGGTAAAAAAGTCCACGTCAGCTGCAGGCTCGTTTGTGGCTGACCAGTCCGATGCGGGACAGGCAGACACGATTGCAGCGGTTGCAAGGGAAAATTGGTTGGTTGGGGTTGGGTGTTGGGTTTTTCCTCCTTTGCCTTTTGTCAGTGAGGTGGGTATTATACCCTCATTATATCAGTCCAGGTCACTCAAATCACGAATGCAAACTATCTCAATCATTTATAGTGAAGCTTACAAGTATTTCTTGCATTAAGTATAGTTGCATCAATCCTGTCACAAAGTATTCTTTCATAAAACACTATTTATAGAGTAGCTTCACTGTGATGAAGTGTCTTCAGGCACTTTCTAGGTGCATCTTTGAAGATGAGACATTTTAGAAAATATTTGGATAGGTGACATTAAGCTTTTAATTGGAGGTGTTTTTAAAGAGTGTCTTTTGCAGAGAGGTTTCGGGGGAATTCCAGATGTCAGGGATTGGCAACTGAAAGGCACGGCTGCACGGCCCAATTAAAATTGGTGGTGCCTCAGGGGCCAGAATTGGAAGGTCATGGGATAACGCAGGGCTCATTAAAGGTTGTAGATGAAGGGAGTGGAGTGATCATGGAAGAAATTGAAAATCATATTTGTTTTAAAACTAAGGCCATGCTGGACCAGGAGCCAATCAAAGCCACCAACAATGGGAACGATGGGTGAACTGGATGCTGGAAGTTAAGATATGGGCAGGAGAATATTAAAAGATTTAAAATTTGGCTCGGGCACAGTGTGTGAGCCAGCAAGTTCAGTCTGGAGAGACAAAGTTATGGAAGAGGCTTGCCCAAGCAGATGAGCTGAGACAAGGCAAAATCATAATTCATTGGTTTGATAGTGTATTCATTATGATGTGAGCTTATTTTAGCAAAGCATTGAAGCCTGTACAAGAGGCCACTATTAACACCCGTTTCTGACGGTGCTTCTTGTTAATCGGCACATCTGAATGATGGTGCTCTTCTGACAACTTTGACAGACCGAGCCATAATTCATTTCTTTCTTTCTCTTAGGTTTGGGAAGCATTCACATGATGAACTCTCCATCCTTGCCCCCCTGACCCAGTGCTGCAGGTAAAATCACAATGTCAGCATTATATACAGATGAGGTCAATATGGTGTGTCTATGCTTCAGGCATAATTTCGGTCAGGTTTATCAGAGGACAAGCCTGCATTATGTACACCATTCCTAAATTTTCTCCACAAGAACTATGATGAGGCAGGTACGTATTTTCAATGTTTGGCATGTTGCGTTGGAGAAATGAATGGTCATTCTTCACCATCTGACGAAGGTGAATAGGTTGGTGCAGCAAATTTGGACCCTTCATGTATTTGATGGTGAAATCTCTCACCATCATTGATGTCCATACAGTAACATTCTGACTGTATTTAACCACATAACGATGATGGCAAATATTACTCTACCATTTACTTGACAACAGTTTTGTTTGCATAGCGCCTCACAATTGTTATTGACACCTTACCTTCCAACTGGTGAATTTAATCATTGCATTGCGTGCTTTATAGAATAAAGAAGTCAACTGTCTTGCGCTTGGAGCTTCTGACACAACCAGGATATCGACTAAGTGACGTCATGCGCGAGTCCTTACTTCGTGACACTCTCAGTCCAGTGTTAACGGAGCCTCACCTGCTTGCACTCGACAGACGTCTCCAGGTTATCCTGAAAGCAGTTCGGGAATGCATACACCAACATGGTGTTGCTGATGTTATCGTGGACGATGTGGGAGATGCGTTTGATCTCATGGACTTCAACACCAGTATCCTGGCTGGGTAAGAGGCCTCCACTATCAAGGAAAGAGGGTTATGTAAAGGCAAGGACTGCAGCTCAAGAATGCTCCATGTCTTTAAGAAGGAAGCTCTCTGTTGATGTGTTGGTTTTTGTATGAAATTGTCGTGCCACTTTCAGCTCATTCAGAGGATTTGCAGACTCACCTCAACAATTTACCTCCTCCAGAGTACACTCTAGCGTGTACATTAGTTAGAGTCATCTGGCACCTCCTGGCTTTTGCTGCTTTAGTTTATTTCTCACCTAAACCATTAGGTGGAGCACCTGATCACAGGTTGAATGTTGCACTCAGTAGAATGAACGAGTCACACTGTGACTCAAAGCTGCAACCCAGCCCCGTTTAACCACTGGAATAATTCCATTCATGGTGCCGCGACACCTCACCAGTTATAAATCTGGAGGTGGCCAAGATGGGTTCCCAGAGTGACGCATGTACTTGGCTTTGCGCTCATGAAGACCTGCATTGGTTGGAAGGGTTAGCCTCGGCATAAGGATTGGCCTGGGCAGTGCAAATAAAAATGGAGAATGTTTGGGAAAACCCAGCAGGTCAGGTGACATCCCTGGAGAGAGAAAAGCAGGCTCAATGTTTCTTATGGATGACCTTTTATTGGAAGTGATAAGCTCTTAAACTCTGGCTATGTCTGTTCCTCACACCACAGATGTCACCTGACTTGCTGAATGTTTCCACCATTTTCACTCTTGATTTGGAAAAAGTAATACCTGTTTTCAAACTCAAAATTGCCTGCTTTCCAGAAGCTCAGAATGTTATAAAAATTTACAACACAGATTAGGCCATTTGGCCTACCTTTTCTGTGCTCGTCAAAAGAAATCTACCCTCCCTATTCTCATCTCCCAGTCAGACATATCACAGTTCTTGCAGCTTATATACTTCTTCAATGAGATGAGAGTTTCTGTTTCCTTACCCCTTCAGCCTTCGAATTCCAGTCACCTTCTACTCTAGATGAAATATCTTTTGTGTCCTTCTATCAATTATTGAGAAAATATTTAGAATTGTGAAATATCTCAAGCTAGAAATATTCTTTGCTTGCCATCCACCATAACAGGGTCAGATGTGGATCAGTTCTATGGAAATTATTAAACGAAAATGTTATTAAATGAGAGAATGGAAGGCTTTTCTTTATGGTTCAGAGCAGATACAACTTATTTAAATTTATTAATTAAAAATTTTTTATTTACAGCACAGTAGAAGCCAACTCCGACCATTTAAATCCGTGCTCCCTAATTACAATCAAATTAACCTACAAACTGTACATTCTGGAGGGTGGGAGGAAACTGGAGCACTCGGGGGCAGAAAACTACGCAGACATAGGGAAAATGTACAAATTCCTTACAGGCAATGCTGGTTCAAACCTGAGTCACTGGAACTATAATGGCGTTGTGCTAACCATGCCGTGAAAGTATACTGATGTGGTGTGCCAGTAAGAAAGTGCCCAATTCAATCAATGCAAATGTGTTAAATTGAAAATGTTAGCAATAAAACTACTGGTGAGAAATTATTACTTTCACCTCTGGATTATGATTGTTTTAATAACTCTCCTATTCTCAATGACACAGAAATTCTCGCATTGAGCCAATCAAGAGAAACCGTTCGGCAAATGGCTATTAAATACAAAATGTATCTGATCTCACAAAGGGAATCCAAAAAGGTAGCCTTTAATTTCTGTGCGGTCACCAAGCTTAATTGTAATTCCTCACAATCATATCCCTGTGCTTATTTTCCATTGGTAATGGAGATGGAATTTTGGTAGCAAAATGTTAAAGGAAGTTTGTTGTTTTGACATCACACTTTAAACATATCCTTGACATATTCTTTTCTTTATCAATCATTCTAAAACATTGATAGTTCCTTATGTGAAGCAAATTTTTACTAGATAGGTTTCTAATCCTTTCAGTTTCACAAGCACAGCCTTTCCTCCCCCCCCCCCAACTCAATCCTTACCTTGATCTCATCAGATAACAATTTACAGCAGTGCAAATCTCCCAGAAACTCAACTCTTCTACTCCAAGCATGTTCACCTTTTCCCACATGTGGCCTTATGATTCACAGGATTCATCCAGTCTTTCACCCAACTGGACGAGTTGAGGAGACTTCTCCTCCATTATCCAAAGTTCAGATTCAATTTCTCATGAGATTCCTTGTGGCCATCAAGCCATGAACCTCTTTTTAAACGTGGCCACCTTCCATTGGATCCAAGGGATTTTCGTATCCTGTTTGAAGACAATTTTGGCAACTTGTTCAGATAAATATTACACCAGATTATGTAGCATTTGATTACACTCTCTGATCAAGTGACATCTGAATATGGGTTATCTGATCACACATCTGCCAACATCTGTTTCGTTTACCTTAGGGCATGTAGATCTTGGGCATTTTGTTGGGTGTCTTTCAAAAACTAGTCATTCTTGTACCTATAAAAGGAGGACATGGGTTGAAAGGTGGGGACAATAGGTTAACTTTCTGATGAGGAATTGAGAAGCACAACTGATGCCGGTGTTTTGAACAAAAATGAGGTGTTGCAGGAACTCAGCAGGTCAGGTAGCATCCACGAGCAGGAATGGTCAGTTATCATTTTGGGTCAGGCTCTTTCATGAGACTGACTACATGTCCTACCTGTAACCAATAATAATCTGAGCCTTTGAGATTCACCTTGCCACCATGCAGAGAATCCCCACTACATTAAGGGTGAGCCAGGCTGTTCAGATGATGTCACTTTGAACACAACTTATCTCTTCCATGTCTACTGCAGATAGATATAAGCATTGAAATCAGATGTTGGCCATTTGCCCCCTCATCCCTCCTTTCCGTTCAGAAAGATTGTCGCCCCGGTGCCACTATACTGCACTAAACCCATTTCCTTGATTCGCTTAACAATTAAAATCCTATTGTTCTATGAATTGAATGTATTCAGGGAGTAAGTCTCCAAAGCTGCCTTGGACAGAAAATTCCAAAGATTCACTACATCACCCATTCTCAACCCTTTTTCAGCCATGACCTCCCCCCCCCCCCCCCCCCCCACTCCTACCCAGGTCTCTGCTCCAAGTTTATGAGCCCCTTTCCCTGTGAAGCAGTCAAGGTTTGGTTTCTTCCATACCTCTCTCCTACTGACTACATAAAAAAACATTTTAAAATATGAATGTTGCATGGGGTGAAAAGGAAACGAGGCTTTTACTTGAGAATGGGTGCACTACACTACCCTGCACATTTCTCCTCCATGTCCTGAATGGCTAACTCTTAGTTTGAGACTTGGCGACATGTCTGTTCTGAGTGAGAGACAACACTGAAATTAGAGCTTTAATCCCAACCAATCTGAATTTGGACTTGAAAGGTCAAAAACAAGCCAGCATGATCCCACCTCCATTGTTCTTTTTTCTCTCTCTCTTTCTTTCTCACCCCCTAGGCTAAAACTTTCCCTGATACACTATTCTTCGGGCTCTTTCCTGAGGGAGTCCTCAGCAGAATGTGACCTTGCGCTGTGCTCCACCCATCCACAGCCCCTCTACCAGATGATGTATACATGCCTAACACCGACGCATCGGGAGCACAGACCTACAGCACAAATATCTGGATGCAGCAAGTGACAGTGGGCTATGGGTGGGTAAGGCAATAACTCTGAGTGAATGAGTGATCTGTCAAGGCACCAGTGCACAACTGCAAATTGGCAAAGCACAAATGTTTCTGCTGAATAGCAAGCACCTGGAGAGATGAAGTACAAGTTCCACGGACTGTAGTTGAAACTTGAAGCATTTGGACACCATTTGCATGGGTGACTCTGACAAAAAAAATGTACTGCTGTGCAACTCAATGTTGCAACAACTACCTTCAGGTTCAGAGCTCATGGCTGTTGAACACTGCCATTTTAACCAAAGAGTGAAAGAGATAACCCTTTTGACTTTTGCCTTTATATTGATATTCTTGGAATCACCCTGTAACAGGGAATCTTATAATTAACGATTAAGTTTTCAGCATTGAAGATGTACTATTTATTTTTTATGTTCTTATGTTCAGAGTAAAATGACAAGCTACCATGAGAGAATTAAAAAGCATCTTTCCTTCACTGAATCTTATTACCTATGGGAATCATTCTGTAGATTTGAATTTCGTTCAAATCTAATTGGTAATTTTTGAAAGCAAATAAATAAAGATGTGTCAATTTTTATCCAACTGAAGTCAATTTTGTAAAGAGAAGAGTAAAACACGAAAGTCTGCAGATACTGTGATTGAAGTAGAGAGGCAGAGGGGTTTAGGGAGGAAATCTCAAAGTTTAGGACTTTGAAAATACAGATATAAAGCTGAAGATACACCTGCTGATGGCACAGCAATTAAAATGGGGAAGCGTCAGAACTGCAGAAACATATATACATTGGAACTTCCTGCTTCAAAATTAATATCTTGTCAGAATACTTCATCGCCAGACAACAGGGGAGCAACATACCCTCATCCTGAACTGTGGCCACACCAGGCTGTGCGTGGAACCAAAGAAGAAAGGGAGAGAGAGGGGAGTTACCTGAAATGAGGACAATCGTCGTTCTAATTTCACGTCAAGTGAGTTTTTTTTCAACTTTTGAGATCAGTTTGACTCCAAAAAAAAATACGGATAAATGAAGATTTCTGATTTGTTTTGGAATTTAAAAAGTTGGATAAATGAGGATTTTGGAGAATCCAATTTTGGATAATTGGTTGTAGTATATGTGGAGAAGGATGCAAGCGTCCTTGTCATGGTTTATCTCCTGCAGCAGTGTGATAGAGGAGTCTCTGAATTACAGGCTGCTCCCGGGAATGCATACAAGGTCAGACATCCAGAACTGCTGGCATATCATCAACTTGGTGAAAGACGCTCTTTGGCCTGCCCAAAACCTGTTGGTCTTTCAGAACACTAAAATGTTGGTGAGGGAAGTGCTGCTGACTTGGCATATCCGGGTCACAGGACGCACTGAGGCTTGATGCAGCCAACGCAACGGCATTGTGGGAAAGTCTAGAGCCCTTCCATCACTAGGCAATGAGAGGCTGTGACTGAGGGAAGCCCCTCAAACAACAGGGCAGAGTAACGACGAGGTGATGGAAGTGTATGGATATGACGCTAAGGACATGAAAAGAATGTTTTTCAGAGCCAGCTCTTCAGCGCTTGACGTCCTGTTTTGCGGAAACTGCCAAAATGTTTGGCCTGGAAGTCAGCCTGAAGAAAACTGAGGTCCTCCATCAGCCAGCTCCCCACCATGACTATCAGCACCACCCCCCCCCCCCCCACCACATCTCCATCGGGCACACAAAACTCAAAACAGTCAACCAGTTTACCTATCTCGGCTGCACCATTTCATCGGATGCAAGGATCGACAACGAGATAGACAACAGACTCGCCAAGGCAAATGGCACCTTTGGAAGACGACACAAAAGAGTCTGGAAAAACAACCAACTGAAAAACCTCACAAAGATTAGCGTATACAGAGCCGTTGTCATACCCACACTCCTGTTCGGCTCCGAATCATGGGTCCTCTACCGGCATCACCTACGGCTCCTTGAACGCTTCCACCAGCGTTGTCTCCGCTCCATCCTCAACATTCATTGGAGCGACTTCATCACCAACATCGAAGTACTCGAGATGGCAGAGGCTGACAGCATCGAATCCACGCTGCTGAAGATCCAACTGCGCTGGGTAGGTCACGTCTCCAGAATGGAGGACCATCGCCTTCCCAAGATCGTGTTCTATGGCGAGCTCTCCACTGGCCACCGAGACAGAGGTGCACCAAAGAAGAGGTACAAGGGCTGCCTACAGAAATCTCTTGGTGCCTGCCACATTGACAGGCACCAATGTGCCTGATATCGCCTCAAACCGTGCATCTTGGCGCCTCACAGTTCGGCGGGCAGCAACCTCCTTTGAAGAAGACCGCAGAGCCCACCTCTCTGACAAAAGACAAAGGAGGAAAAACCCAACACCCAACCCCAACCAACCAATTTTCCCTTGCAACCGCTGCAACCATGTCTGCCTGTCCCGCATCGGACTTGTCAGCCACCAACGAGCCTGCAGCTGACGTGGACATTACCCCTCCATAAATCTTCGTCCGCGAAGCAAAGCCAAAGAAAAAAAGAAAGAAGAAAAATAATTTATCGAGAATACAGTCTCTTTTTTGGAAAATATACTGTCCATTGATATCATGATACTTCCATCAGCATGTGCTTTGTATAGTAAATAAACAAGTGCAGTTATAGAAACAAAGACTAGGCGACAACTTAGTTTTTTTTGCTTTATTATATATCTGCTTAAAGGTTTTTGATACAAATCTTCAGTGTGAACCATAAGCCCCTTACCAGCAAAATAAAAGTTTAGAAATGAAAAATATCTCTCTTATCCAGAGCCCGCAGTTTGAGGAGCACTCCTCACTCTGCTGTGGAACTGTTGCAAGACACTGGGTTGACAGTGGAGAAGTGTAGAAGAGACAAGGAAGATCCTCTCCATTATTGCACATCACAAGTGGACCCCGGCAGAGTCCCCAGTGATCAGGAATCCATAGTGCCAAACATTCTATTAGACTCAGCCCCAAGTGGTCTGCACTGGGCTGTCTTAAGGGAAGGATGACTGCATACATCAAATAGAGTGAGAGAGAATACTGATCTTTAATGCATGCAATATATTCGTTGTCTTTCATTTACGTGCTTTGTAGCCTTGCTACCAGCTGTGAGGCTGCCTATCAGTTGTCAGTTGATTGTTTGTAATACTTTGAAGGAAACCTGGAAAAGAAACAAGATAAGATTTTGAATTAATTATGTGATTGAGTCGGATGACTTATTCAGAGATCTGAGCAGCTCAATAGTATCAAGCGTTGGCACTTCATTCATGACTGCAGCTCAGATTGATACAAACTAAGACTGATGAAACTGTTCACTAAACATTAGAGTTTTTTGGCTATTTTTAAACATTCCTGGGATTTGCACATTGTAAGGTAAAACATCATGAGATGGGAATGTGTAGGGAGTTACCCTGTACAGGGCAGTAACAAGAAGGGGAGGTGTCCTTGTACTCCTGTTAGGTAAAACATCATGAGATGGGAATGTACAGGGCTGTAACAAGATGTGAATGCATCCTTGTACTTACAAGATAAGAGAGACATTGATGGATTGAGAGGCAGGAAGCTAGCAGGGAAAGGATAGCAACAGTTTTAGTCATTGGACAAGTAATGATATGATGATGTTCTAAGCACATATCCAAGGGTATAAAAAATCACCATTTTGCTGATAACGGCAGAATGCATTCTCCGACTAACATGGTTGGTCGCAAGTGTTACAATCCGGTAATAAAGAACAAAGAACCCTGATTTCGACTCAGCCTGGTGTTTGTCTCACTCATTCATGAACAAAGCAGACCTAACAACATTTAAAACAAAAAAAATAAAGCATTAATGTCCCCATTTCCAAGCTTCAACTGGGGTGAAATCTGACAAAATTCATTTTGAAAGAATAGCTATGCCTTGCACAGGTTGAGGCTGTGATTCCTTGACATTCAATGGTAGGAAAGCATCGCTGTGCATCTAAACCTGAGCAGAGAGTGATCATTGCTGACAGCAGAAAACCTAGGAGATTTCGTCTAGATGGGCTGGGGAGGTTTAAAGATAGTAAAAGACCCATTATTTGGAATTCAAGCAACCAGTAAAATATTGTGGAAAAATAAAAAGGTTAAAAAAAAAATACAGAATTGGTGTGCCTCGCCATTAGTTTGTCAATCAGGCAACCTCAAGCAACCAGAAAATATACTTATCCCTCATCTGCTATTTCCTGCTAAATTTTTTGCAACTCTTGTACTCCTTTTTAATTAAAATTGAAACAGTAATTGGATTTCAAAATCTAACCAGGGAGAATATGCGAATGTGGAAAACCTATTGTTACGATTATCCTCTAAGTGAAATGGAAACAAACATTGGAGATGTTCAGTTAGTCAGGCAGTATCTGTAAAAATAGGGAGTTAACTTGGAAGTTGATGATCCTTCATTAGAACTTGGCAAGACCAGATAGAAAAAGAGTTTATGCAGAGAATGGCAGAGGAGAGGAGGAAAATTGACTTGATCGTAGGAGAGGTTTGGTGACAAAAGAAGGTCATTATGCAACAAAATCAGATGTTAATTTCCCACCCCCTTCTCCCCACCAAATCAAAAGAACTTCTGAATGCATCTATGGGAAGAGCAGAATTATTCAACATTTGAACTCAGTGTTGAGTCCAAAAGAGTGTAATTTGCCTTCGCTGGAAAATGATCTCACAATGAGATTCATTGGAAAATGTAGGAGTTCGGAGGACAGCTGGGACAATGAAGTGGACACGGACAGCAGGAATTTGGGGCCACATTTGCACTCTGGACTAGCATGCACAGCAAAGCTGCGACCTTTCGATAAGGGGTAGCCATCTTTCTAATTTAGACATACAGCACGGTAAAAGCCATTTCGGCCCATGAGTACGTTTTGGGGAGGGGGGGGGGGTGTAGGTTAATTGGGCGGCACGGACATGTAGGCTGAAATGGCCTGTAACTATGCTGTATGTTGAAATTAAAAATTAAAAGGTTGGCCACCGGTGGTACCACATTGTTAATTGGATTCAATGGGGAAAGAAGCTATTCCAATTATTGGCATTAGGTGGAGCACTAACTACTATTTTCCAGGATTGGACTGTTGAGGATTATTCTTGTAAATATTAATGGTGACCAAGTTAAATTTCAGATGCTCTTATTGGGATTTATTACACTGACTGTGGATAGGTTACGTGAATGGGAAAAGATCTGACAGGTGAGAAAATGTGAAAATTTCTATGAAGTGGGAAAATTATAAAATAAGTATATTATCTCTTTCTTTTGAGTTCTGAGATGCCAGTGATATGGGTGTCCTTGTGCACGATTTGCAAAAGTTGAGTACATCACGATCAACAAAACCACTGGAATGTTATCATTTATTTACAGGGGAAATTAATAAAATAAGCATTATACATTAGTAACACTAGTCTTTGGTGAGAACATCTGGAGCACTGTGGCAAGTACTGGTCTCCTTGTTTAACAAAGAATGTTAGTGCTTGGAAATAGTTCAGAGCAGGACTACTAGACTCATGCCTGGAATGGTGTGTTATCTTAAGAAGAAAGATGAGACATGCTCAAAATTAGAATTTAAAAGTGATTGAAGCATCTAAGGAGTTTTGACTGGGTTATAGTGGTGGGATGTTTAATCTTGTGGGGGCCACTGTTTAAAAACTGGAGTAACCTATTTAAGACAGAGACCTAAATATTTTTCGAAGGGTCTTGAATCTTTGAAAATCTGTACTCAACCGACAGCGGAGGTAGAGTCGTTTAATATTTTTTTAAGAGAAACTGGAATAGCAAGGGTTAAGAAGATCCGATAGGCGGATTGGGAATGCAGTCGGGTCAACTATGATCTCATTAAATGGCAGTAAAAACACAGAAATGCTGGAGGAACTCAGCAGGTCTCGTAGTGTCCAGAGCAGGTAAAAATATATTTCCGACATTTCCTTCTTCCCCCTGTCACCTTTCCCCAGCTCTCTCACTTACCTTTTCCCCCTGTCTCTTTTCAGAAACAAAATTAACTCTTAACTTTCCCCTTATCATATGAAATCAACGCCTATTGACTTGATCTGGATTCCTCCCCCTGCCTTTCTTCAGGCCTTTATCCAGATGCCTTCCAGTTTCTTGCTTTTGCAGTAGCTCGAACAAAGGCTCAGGCCTGAAACATCGGTAATATATCCGATGAATACCGTGAAACTGGCTGAGTTCCTCCAGCATTTCTGTGTGTGTTTTACCTTTGTGTTTTACTTCCATTAAATGGTAGAGCAGCCTCAAGGGCCCAAGTGACCTCATTCATCTGCTCACATCATTTGGGAATAGCCTTGTGCTGAAAGTTTGGAATCATAAATGTAGAGCTTGACTTTGCCTCAGGATGCTTTCAAGAGGGACACAAACTGTGGCTGGATTGTGGGTCACTTTCATCAGTCTTTTAAATAAACCCTGGTCCACAGCCCAGAGAGTTCATTATCAAGTCAGGTGGATGAAAGAGTGTTACCCCCAAAGAATGTTTGAAAGCCATTGATTTAGAAGATAGTTAAGCCTTGCTTTAGTGACAGTGAAGGGAGCACACGCAATGAAAAATAATTTACTGTTTCAACACTGTTTTACATCCTCATTAAAGAAGAGGAGTCGTGTGTATTTACAACACATAGCAGCACCTGTCACAATTGGTTCAACTAACTAGTTGCTTAAAATTCAATCCTAGCATCATTCTAAAGAGAGGATATTTGACACAGATTGGAAAAACAAATATTCTAACATTTGAAACTCTGTTCTGTGCTGTTTCCAAAACTGCGCGACACACAGCAAACTTTGCATAACATTAGCCCCTTTCGTGCTGCCAACCCCGCTAGGAAGTGGGAAAACTTTCCGGGCCTGCCTGCTGCACTCAGGAGCCTTTCCCACTGCCCCATGATTTACCTGGTTAATCAGCAACCTGGCATTTTAAGGGGGTAGGGGGGGGGGGGGGGTCCCACCTCCAGCAGTGACAATGCGAGAGCAGGTTGTGTTTTCACACAGCCAGAAGGCGATTAGTGAATTAACTCAGCTGGGGTCTGACACTCGCCCCCACCTAATGTCCGATGGAATGTTTCACACTGTGCGATTACCGGGTACGGGCCTGCTAAATTAGCCAGTTAATCCACACGGAATCGGCAGTGTGAAAGATCCAAATAGTCTCTCACCTTGGATGATGTAACTTTGCTAGTTCTGTACATTGACAGCTTAGATGCTCTCTGATGCTGACGGTATGAACGGTGAGCTCTTTGTGACCATATCGATAAGTTAACTTCGCTATCTGAGCAAACGAAGAACAGTGTAAACTTAGTCCAATGGGCTCTCATTAAATATTTCTTCTTAAAACATTTTTATTGATTTTGTACACAAAAAACCAAACCAGCATATAGTTCATATGGAATGCAAAGGGTAGGTAAGAAATTACACCAATCAATGTATTACATTTCACCCACAATAACATAAGTAAATATAATATAAGTAAATATAATATACAAAGACAAAAAAATTCAAAAGTTAATCAAAACCCCATTCCCCATTGCATGGCAGAAAGAAACAACAATAAACTTCACTCCTAAAAGTGAAATGAAAAAAGCCAACAAAACTCAGATTATAAATTATATCTAAAGATTGTGATAATAATTCAGAAATGGTCCCCACGATGCTTGGAATCTTACACGAGCATTAAAAATTCTTGAAGCATATACAGAAAGAAATACGAGAGGTGACATGAGAAGTGAAATCAATTTTCCAGTAATAAATCCTTTGAAGAATATACCTGATTCCCATCCAATATATGATTCTTGGATTTTATACACCCTCAGACAGTGCATGGAAGATCTCACAACTCATTGTATTAAAAAAAAAACAATCCTTTTGATAATTACCTTAACATTGGTGCACATTGCATGAAGCTAGTTTTAACAGAAACAACTCTGGTGTTCTGTATCCCACAGGCACATGGGGAGAAATACACCTCAAAGCAAAGATTGAAGATGGGGACTCAGTGGTCATGGATGCCTGGGTACATTAGGGAGCCAGTGTAAGCTGGTTAATTCTTACACAAGTTATATCTTACTTGCACGTTAACACACACAAAAATTAACCGTAACTAAATATTTAAGTAGATTATCAGAATGATTAATTATATTCAGGGGAATAAAATTAATAAAGTAAAGGATGCCAACATTAAAGGAATCTGAATTATATTACTCCAAATGAAAATCCTATTAATATTAAATAGGAATCAGGGGAATATCAAACAAATCTCTGCATATAATTCATATACTAAAGTATATATTGTAAAAGTCCAAAAGTCCAGATGCCAGAAATCAGGACCACCTGAGAATCTGGACTTTTTGAAAACTCTCAAACTTTTTAAAATTTAGCAGGTTTTTGTGTGCATTCATAAATGCCACAGATGCACAGAAGTCGCAGAAATGAATGAATATTTATTTATATTTTTGTACTTTGTATTTTAAATGAAAAATGTTTTGTTCATAAACTACAAAATTTACCTGTTTATCTCTTCATAATTCTCCTAAAATGTGAATTTTAAAAGTTCTGTCTGAGAATCCAGAAAATCCAAAGATGTGGACTGACCCAATCCCCGAGCGGTCCGGATTTTAGGACTTTATGTACTCGTTTCAAATGAGTTATAAAATATATATCATCAATATGAAACAAGTGAAATGATGAGATATGTTCCTTGGCACCTGGGAATTTCAAGCCTCTTAATCTTTAGCAAGCTTCAATTCAATTTCAGTTTCTGAACTTGTGTAGCGGCTGGAGATCCACAGGGAATGGTGTCTAGCACTCCTTGGGTCAGGAAGTGTGATATCACTGAACAGGTATAGAAGACTGGGCAAAAGTGCACAGAAGGGGAAAAAAGCACACTGATAAGAGCAAGGTTATAGAGTTCAAGGCATGGGATCATGTTGAAGTCCAGTAGCAGGATGCTTCAGGAGAACAAAACTGAAAAGATAGTGTAATTAAATTCTGGTAAACAAAACGTTGATAGGTCATGACAGGTTGACTATGGATGGGGAAATAGTGCAGATGGTAACACTTCAGATTTTGGGTAACTGGGGTTGGTACAAGATGGGTGTATTGAGCTTTAAAATAGCTAAATTTAGAATAAAATCTAAATTGAGACATTCCGACATCTTGTGGTTATTTTGGGCAACATTTGAAGAAAGCTTTCCAAAACCCCAGTCTGCCCAGACTTTAAATAGCATTGCTGGTCATTATTTATTAGTTCGATGATCCAGAAAAATGTAATTCTAGCAAAAGGGTGTATTTTTTGATGCCATCTAAATTAGGAAGTTAAATTTACCTTTATAAGTACATTCAATATACAAGGACATGTTTCATTATATGCCAGATGCCTTAGGCTTGGTCAATACTAAGTAGGTGTTAGGCACAAATGTGGTCAGGACCAGTTCCTTTCTTGCTTTCTTTCGCAGATCACGTAGAGCTGACAAATTGAACTATCCAAACACAAAAGCAAAACAGTGGAGACAAGTGGTTCTCAACTTTTTTTCTTCCACTCACGTACCACCTAAAGTAATCCCTTACTAACCACAGAGCAAAAGGGATTACTGAAGGTGGCATGTGAGTGGGAGAAAAAAAAGTTTGAGAACCACTGGTGTAGAAGCTGAATATCTGAAATAAAAACAGAGAATGCTGGACATATCCAGCAGATCAGACAGAAACTGTGGAGAGAAAACAAAATTAATATTTACAGTTCAGGCCATTTCATTTGAACTGGCAAAGACCATCAACTTTAAATATTATTTCTCTCTCCACACGTGTTGCAGATTACTTGCACAAATATACTTTCTGGTGGAAACAAGTTGGAATCAAATTATAGATTCTGATTTAAGTCCCCAAATCTCTTTATTCTGTTAGTCTCCCAACCAGTTCGGAATGGACAAGTTAGGCCAAAGGGCCTGTTTCTGTGTTGTAGGCATTAGTGATAACCCAGCCACTGCCAAGTTGAATTGAACACTGTATCAGTTCATCACACACCCTGCCCTCCCAAGGCCAACTTTGTGTCTTCAATGGGTTCGACTGCCAATTCTTTGTATCTTTACAAATCGCTAAGCAGGTGATGATGTTAGTCAGGTCAGCTGAGGTAACTCTCACTTTACAACCTCAAAACCAGGACATAATTCCCCATTACTTGGTCCCTATGTTTCAAGCAAAGTATTCAAGGAGTTATAAAATATCTAATGAAAATGCATGAATGAAGAGAGATGTTCTCCAAGCTAACACCAGCAACACATATTAAAATTTAATGTTGGTGGAGTCTTTATGTTTACTAAATGGCTGAAATGTTTGCCCATGCTTCACCAGTGACTCCTTTTCAAATATTTATTGTAAAATATGAAGTCATGAATATAAGAAATAGGAGCAAACTCGCTCCACCATTCATGGCTGATCTGATGTTGGCTCATCTCCACCTACCTGTCTTTTCCCCATATCCCTTAATTCCCCTACTATGTTAAAATCTATCCAACCTTGTCTTAAATATATTTACTGAAGTAGCCTCCATTGCTTCAACGGGCAGCAAATTCCACAGATTCACCACCCTCTGGGAAAAGCTGTTCCTCTTCATCTCCGTCCTAAATCTACTACCCTGAATTGTGAGGATATGTCCCCCTAGTACTAATCTCCTCCACCAATGGAAACAACTTATATACCTCTATCTTATCTATGCTTTTCATAATTTTATACATTTCTAGAAGATCCCCTCTCATCTAAATTCCAGTGAGTTCAGTCCCAGATAACTCAAACTCTCATCGTAGGCTAACCCTTTTATTTCTAGAATCAACCTGGTGAACCTCCTCTGCACCGCCTCCAAAGCCAATACATCATTCCTCAAATAAGGAGACCAGAATTGTACACAGTAGTCCAGATGCGGCCTCACCAGTACCTTGTACAGTTGCAGCATAACCATCCTGCTCCTAAGCTCAATCCCTCTAGCAATGAAGGTCAACATTCCATTGCCTCTTGATAGCCTTCATGCAAAACAACCTTGTGACCTTCTGGACACCAGCATGTGGCAATTGTTTGCCTTTTAAGTAATATTTTGATCTTCCCTTTTCCTCCCAAAGTGAATAACCTCACATTTGCCAACATTGTACTCCATCTGCCAGACCCTTACCCACTCACTTAACCTACCTCTATCTGCAGACTCCCCTTATCCTCTGCACATTTTGTTTTTCATTCAATTTAGTGTCATGAGCAAACTTAGATACGCGACCCTCTGTCCCCTCTTCCAGATCGTTTATGTGCATCATGTCCAGCACTGACCCCTGCAGCACCTCGCTTGCCAACCAGAAAACCACACATGTACCCCAACCCTTCACTTTCTCTTGATTAACCAATCCTCTATCCCACATCATCCCCAACTCTATGCATCCTTATATTTATGTCTTTTATGCCCCACCTTATTGAATGCCTTCTGGAAATCCAAGTAAACAATGTCCATCTGCTCCCCTTTATCTTCCACGCTCGAACAATGTAAGTTCTCTCTCTCCAAGCTTGAAGCAGGCTAATACATGATAAGTAAAGAGCTGACCTACTTAATACCCAAATATTGGGTATTTGACTTTGATGTGCCTATCACATTGTTTTGATTCTATCTCATTGCCCTTCATTTAAAAGCACGCTTTGATTGAACAAAGCTGCTACCAAAGTGGACTGGAAACAGAATGGGAATTTAAAATGTAAGAAGATTTTTCCTTGGAAAGAAAAAAAACAGGGTTAACATTTCAGGTTGACTGTGTCTGCACACTTGAAGTGCAACAGCAATATCATTCTTGAGACTCAAAGGCAGTGCTACCTCAGGAAGAAACTTGCAGGTTACTGAGCAGCTTTTCGAAGCCTTATAAAATGCTCCAGTTACAGGATCTAAAAACATTTTGCAACCTACCTGAAAGGGCCTGTAAATTGCATGAGATGGAATGCATTTATAGGTTTTGGTGTTGCAACAACCAGAGCAGCGCTGTACTTCAACACACGACGGCCACAGGAAGAAGCCCACTGAAGTGGGGTCCACTTTGTACCGTGGGACATCAACCGTAATTGCTCTTGTTTTGCATCCAGCTGCTTTTGGCCTGGCGTGTACTTTGATAGCGAGGAAAAAAAAATGGAAAAATTACTACTTTGACTGCACAATCTCACTGATTTCTACCAATGCTGGCACCAGAAATCAAATGTGGCAATGATTGCAACAACAGATGTTCCTTCTATTTCCTCCAGAGAATGGGCATTCAATTTGTATACGTCAACCCTCACCACACCTGATTGCTCCCAGAGAGAAAAAATACAAATCATTTCTGCCTTATCCAGAGGAGGTGCTAATTTCTCTCTCCACTTGTTATCACAAACATCTCCTTTGTCCTTATGAAACCATATCCTTTATTGACTTACAGTAAAAGCCAGGAGATCTACTGTAAAAGAAGTCTTGCTCTTCTCTGTTGAATAAAATCACTGGAATTTACTCCCCTTCAATGGATTCCAATTTTATCTGAAACTTCGGAAAGCAATTTACTAACTGATTATACTCCTCAACGTTTTCTAGCGACGAAAACATGCACCACAAACCTGGCCATAGAATCGGCAGCAACCATTTCCTCTAACCCTAAATGAATAATATTTTTCCCCATCTACTCTTCCCAGATTCTAACACTCAGCAACTTAAAGTGGCCCAATAACCTTCCAACCTGCACGTCTCTGAGATGTGGGAGGAAACCGGAGCGCCGCAGGAAATCCACACGGTCACATTGAGAGCAAGCAAACTGTGTACAGGACTGGAGGTCACAACAGAAGCATGGTCTCTGGTGCTATGAGACAGTAGCTCAACTATTAGCCAGGAAGCATCATTAAAGTGCACTGTTTTTCTATTTCCATGAAGGTAAAGACCTAAAATTTGAGTTGACATCTTTCAGGAAGGAGAAAGTAGATCTCGATGGAGATGACAGTCATGTATGCTTGCTAACATAGTATCAATTCAGCGTGAAATCAAACCCAGGAGCACGTCAATCCATTGCATTCTTTCAGATGCTATTTCCCAGCTGCTATGCGATTTTTTTTCTCCCTCAAGTACTGATTGAAAGTTCATCCACCACTGTTTCAGGTCATAAATTCCAAATCATGACGACTTGATCCGTGGAAAATGCTTTTTCTTGTGTCTGCTTTAGTTCTTCTACCCTTTGCCTTAAATCTATGTGATCCCGCCCCCCACCACCCAATGCTTGACCCTTCATCTCATTCACTCGGTTTCAGTCCTTGACAATTCTGAAAACTTCTTTCACGCCATCCCTCAGCTTCCTTGTTCTGACGAGGACAATCTCAAGTTCTCCAATCTGACACTGTACTCTGCGACGATGCTACTAAGTCTTTTCTGGAGCCTCTCTTAACATTCTTCATGTAGTACAGTGATCAAGACTGGATATAATATTTCAATTTTTTTTTTAAATCAGTGGTTCAACATCGCCTTAATGTGTTTCATATTCACACTTCCAATTAAAATTTATTTCAAGACCACAAACCAAATACGTGCCCATGTACATCCAGGTCATTGTTCTCCCCATTGCATTTGAACCATTTAGATTTTTATCTTTCATCATTCTTCCTTCTATGGCTACAGCAAGAATTTCAGTGGATGTTACATCGTACTTATGTATATGACAATAAACTTTCATATCAATATAGATGACTGCTGCCTTAAATTTCAAAAATCAACTTACTGAAGTTCCTCTAAATTGCTTCCCTTGATGTAGCCAATACACACCCCACCCCAGGAACCACAGCACATTTAAGGGGGGGGGGGGGAAATGACTGAAATCATAATTTTTTTAATGTAGCTGGTAGGAGAGAAGTACAGAAGGATCAACTAAATATTATTGCTTCACAGGGAAGGGGAACCATAAACTTTGAGCTGAGTCCTAATGGGGCCACTGCATTAAAAAACATTGCGAATGCAGTTTTAAAGTATAACCCTCTTTAAATAGAGAAAACAAAACTCCACATAGAACTTGAGGTATTGACTCACCAATATCCTGTACAGATGAAGAGAAATGTCCCTGTCTTTATACTTAACCCCTTCTTGTTAAATTACTTTCAAATCCCTCAACACCTTCTAATTACTTCCTGCATTTTGAAAGGTAACTTTATATGTAAGGACATCCAGATCTCTCCGTTCAGTATCATTCACCAGCATTGTTGCCCTTGAATATTCTGCTTTTTCATTCTTTCCACTAAATTAGATAAGCTCACATTTTCCACGCTATATTCCACCTGGCAAACATTTTCCCACTTGTGCAACCTTTCCTTTTTTTTTCAATCTTTTTTTTATTTGTTTTTATAATAAATACAGTACAAAGAAAAGGGAATGAAACTGAAGATACAGTATCATATACCTAGATATATCAAGATAAAACTTCAAACAATATTGTGTAATCTATTTATATCTCTTTGCAATCTCTTTGGGTCTTCCTTGAAATTTGCTTGTCCACCTATGCCGTAACCTCAGCACATATGTGCACAATACATTGCAGTCCCTTCATTTAAATTGTTACTTGCCACAGTTCAAATATGGATAATAAATAACTGAGGCCTGAGAAATGGTCCCTATGTCCCTTTCAGTTACATCTTACCAACCTGAAATTAAACCATATGTGTTGAGTCTAGGTTTGCTGTTAATAGACAATCAATACTCAAGTGGTGATCCTAGAATTGACTCTTAGGAAACTCAACTGCATATAACCTCCAGAACAAAGAACAACTGTTCATATCTCAATGTTGCCAAGCACTGAGCTACTGCCCCTTTTTATATCATGGTCTTTAATAGGTTATCATGGTAAGTGTAATGATTAGCAAAACACCATTATAGCATCAGTGACTCGGGTTCAAATCTAGTGTGCGTGTAAGGAGCTCGTATGTTCTCCCTGTGACTGTGTGGATTTTCTCCCACTTTCCAAAGATGTACATATGGGTTAGTAAGTTCATTGGTTACATGGGTGCATTTGGACAGTGCAGGCTGATGAGCTGGAAAGCTAATTTTACTAACCTAAATAAGTAATGCATTATCAATCAAAATGCATACATTACTTTCATCAATCCTTTATCCCATCCTCAAAGAAAGCAATCTGGGTAGCTTTGCCACAATTTGGCTTTAACAAACTGATGATGGCTTTCCTTAATTAATTAATGGTTTCCAAATTAATTGAAGAATGAGTAATGACCACTAATAAAATATTCATTTTGCCACATAATTAGTAATTGTTTCTGAATCTGTTTCCAATAATTGGGAACATTTAAAAGTACAGTGTTCCTCAGTGTGACGTTATGCGGTTGTCACGAGCACATTGAATGTTAAATTCTGTTGCTTCAAATTAGTCTTACCTTATTTTCACTCTTGGTTGAGGTCACTGCCATAAATGTACCTAGCAATGACGTGCTCTAGATAATTTTCCCCAAACCTGAAATGACTTAATCAGAACCTTCAGGAATAAAGCTGATGCAACTATATACTGATCTCCGCTATTCCCCAATCTTAATTTAAGTGACCCTGGTCTTTTTATGAAAGTCACAGCAGTTCTGTTTTTTTAACTTCAGCCAGCACCTCGTCAGTGAAACGGCCACGACGTAGAATGTCAATGAACTACATTGTTTTGGTTTGAAAATTACATTCAACAAACCAGGTGTTGAAGAGGAAGCATCTGACATTGCTATTTTTTTTTAAAAACTGGGCTGCTCTGCATTCATGTGGCTTACACACCAACTGAATTACTGCCAGAAGTGAAAACACAATGCTGGAGAAACTCAGCAGGTCCAACGGTGTACTTTATGTGGCAAAGATGAAGATGCAGAAATAATGTTTCGGACTTGAGCCCTTCATCAAGGTATGAACAAAATGTAGGCAGGTGTCCAAACAAAACGGTGGGGGAGGGAGGAGAACAGGGCTGCAGGCAAGAGGTAATAGGTGGATAAGGGAGGGAAGGCATAGCAGCAAGAGAGGGGATGGAAAGGGGCTATGGCTGAAGCATCTCAGAACTGAGACATTAACTTTATACAGCAAAGATAAAGATACATAACTGACATTTAACATGATGTTTAAGGCTGAGAACACAGATTCTGACCGGATGGCATTAACAGCGACTTCTCTAGTTTCTGCTAGACTACTCTCCGTTCTCCATCTCTTCCCCATCTTCTTTCCTCCAGCTCTCCACCCCCTTTCCCTCCCTCTTTATTTGCAGAGCCTTCCCCTTGTTTGCTGGTATGCCCTACTTCCCTATTAGCTCTTGCCTGTGGGACTGCGGTCATCCACCTGTGATCCCACCACCCCCTCCCCATCATGTTGTTCAGGTGACTGCCTACATATTGCTCATACCTTGATGGAAGACTCAAGGCTGAAACATTGGTTATGAATCTTTGTCTTCACTACATAAAGTACATTGTTTGATCTGCTGAGTTTCCCCAACTTTGTGTTTCTACTTCAATCAGAGTCTGCAAACTTGTATGTTTTACAACCAAATTACACTCCTCCAGATATATTTTCCCTTCTCATTATCCTATCTATAATTAGTACACTATTCCTAACTCAGTTGTTCATCTTGGCAATGTAACACCCTCATTTGTACCATATTGCACCTTCTTATTTTCAATCACCAAGTCGTGTTCAACACTATGTCTTTGTCAGTGAACCTAACATAATTTGCAATTGCTGAGAGCCTGCACAGGTTCCACGCACAGAACCCATGCAGGCTGATGACTGCGTTCGAGGGATTCACACCGGGTTGCGGACTGCTGGAGACTGGCTGAATGGACGCCAGGTATCAGAAATTGGATGCGAGAGGGCATCAAGGGCGCTGAAGGCTTCCTAATCATGTCGCGGTTCGAATCTGGAACTCGGGCTGCTGATGGTTTGGGATGGACGAGGTGTGGCCGCAGGGGCTGTGGGGACACTGGAGACAAATCCACGGACATTCAATAACTCTGAGGGGCTCTCTCTTGCTTCTGTTACTCCAATTGCAAGAGGCCCTTCAGGCAATTTGTGCCGATGGTGAATCTATCTGCCTTATGGCAGAAAAAACCGAATTTTTAAGTAACATTGCACTGTCTTTTTGCGCAACAAATAATGAACTCTTGAATCTTGAGTTGGACCAATTTGGCTTTGTGAAGACAGTCCAGTGATAGGCAGATGTGTGGAATTAGGTTACAGCCTATTTTCAAGTCTGGAGCCAGTGCAACGCAGCCAAAGACCACCAGACATCAGACTGCCAGTGCTTAATACAATCAAACTGGTAGCATCAGTCAGGTCTCCCAATGCAACTTGGCCATTTTGTTTTCCACGAATGTCAGCCCAAGCTAACATGGTTCCCAGGGCAGGGAAAGGTGGTGTGGTGTGGATTGGAGAAGATCAGGTGACCTCTCCATTTGGAACCTGCTGGGAATGTGGATCGTGAAGGGCATGTGGCCGCTTCGTTTGGAACCTTGTTGAAAGTCACCTTACCTGCCAATCTAAGGCAAGCCCTGCCCATAGGTCAAGCCTTGTCTCACCTGGTCATCAGCCTCCTTAATTCCTTCATTGATACTTGGGCCTGAATTGCCAGCTGATGACACTATAAAGCCCACCATGTGCCTCTTCTTCAAGAACAAACCGTTGCTCCATTCCAGGTTGATAAGGTGTGCACAGACAAAGGGTTGGGACCTGTGTGAGTCTAGAGATTATTGTCCCTAGTTTAATTTGACTAAGACCCGTGCCTGCTAGAGTTATCAATGGGTGGTGGGTATTGTATGTTGTAACTTGATTGTAAAGCTTTCTATCCGCGAATGATGGTGAGTGTGTCGTTTAATCCAGCAAGTGTATGTGTATTTACCCTTTGTCAACTCCCCTCTGCGTGTAAATAAAAAAATCTACTGTTCAACCAGCCCTGTTCAGATTCGTTGCCCTTGGGACCAATTGAACCGATTTCATACACACACAGCAGGTGGTGGGAACAAAGTTAGTGTGAACATCAGAAGTATGGGGAGGAACAGAGCCTGTCTGCTTCTACTAACTGAAAATAAACAGCTTTCCATCAGTTAAGTATTGCTTAAATGGTAGCAGATGCTGAAAAACTGTGAGGGTCACATACTCAAGGGAAAAACATTCCTGCATGGCTGCCCCCAACAGGTTAACAACCATTATTTGAGTTTGATAGGGGATATTAAATGTGCACATGGCAGTCTGAAAAATAACTCATTGCAAAAATGGATGCAAAAGTCCAAGGTTCGTCCCTCGGATCAGTCATCTGCAAATTAGCGTTGATTTTCTAATCAAGCAGGTTCAGTTCTTTTCAGCTTTATGCGTAACTTCTGCTGCTTCAACAATAAATCATTGTGCATCTAAGTTTCTGTGGAAACTGTGTTATCCTATGCATTATTAAAGATGTACCTCTAATAACACACATGTATTTCACATAGAAAGAGAAGCAACCTTTTAAAGTATCCTTGTTGCTAAATCACAATGGGAATGAAGTGGAGTCCTTAAGAGTTGGGTTTTCTCTCATATTTCAGTTACAAAATATGGTGCTTCTTGTATAAGGAGCTGTGGCCAAGAACCGTGCAAGCCCATTAGGGTTAGGGTTTTGGTCACCTAACTGCAGGAAAGATATCAGTAAGATGGAAAGAGTGCAGAGAAGATTTACTAGGATGATGCCCGGACTTCAGGAACTGAGTTACAGAAAAAGGTTAAATAGGTTAGGGCTTTATTCCCTGGAGCAAAGATTAATGAGGTAAGATTTGATAGAGGTATTTAAAATAATGATAGAAGATAAGCTTTTTCCACTGAGGGTGGATGAGATACAAACCAGAGAATACGGGTTAAGAGTGAAAGGGGAAAAGTTTAGAGGATCATGAGGGGGAACTTCTTCACACAGAGAGTGATGGAAGTGTGGAACGAGCTGCCAGCTGAGGTGATGAATGCGGGCTCAATTATGAAAAATTTTGACAGGAACATGAATGGAAGAGGTCTGGAGGGCAATGGACTGGGATCTGATCTGGTGCAAACTGGATTAGAACAGGCAATGTTTTAATTCTTTGGTGTAAGTTCCAAAATTGACTTGCTATTTTACCATTTTCTCACATCTACCCTGCATCCATTTTACCAACGTCCCGACTTCATAATCATCCTCTTTTCAGAGGAAGTTGAAATGTGACATCTGAAAGATTGCTGAGGATACAAAGGCAAGTTCTTGCAATGAAGTAATACTGGCCCAAGCATTGCCCATCAAGGAAGTACTTCTGCTTTTAATAAGAATAAAGCTGGCTTTCAAATTGTAGCCAGGTATACTGAATACTTGTTTCAAAAGAAAATGAATTTTTTAAATTCTTCCAAATTATACATATTAAAGGCAAAGTTAGCACTCTGTAGCCAGTGGTTTGTTAAATATGGATAGAGAGGTCTATTTATCTAAGCTGTCCAAAGTCTGCTCTTTGTTCATCTCCAGAAATATGGTCTCGAGATTTACACTCTTGAATAGGGTCTGAAAAGAGGAAAGTCCCTGGAAATCGGTTGCAAACAGATGAGAGTAATATTAAATTGTAGGGTTGGAATCAGAAACATAAGAAGTTCTTCCAGGAATCAAATGACCATAATATCTTGATAAATGGAATAAAATGGTAAATTGTCCATTAACTTCATGGCCTAAGCCAACATGCTTTCAATTATAAACACATGTAAAAAGTTAAGAGAGACAGAGAGAGACCCCAGCAAGTTGAAGTCTTGCCTTGCTTACTCTCCTCTAAAAGAACTGAGATGAAAGGTGCTCCTGTTCATATTGTTAAACAGGAAATGGAAGCGGAGCATGAACTGGTAGTAATACTAGCAGACCTGCTTTAAATGATGGTTCATGGTTCTGTGGTGAAGGTTCTTGTGGTACTACTGGGTGATGCCACAGGGGCGAATGTTCATCATTGCGGACCTTTTGTTGAAGGTATTCGTGAGTACTTTTGTATGAATCCAGCCAATTTGTCACACCTTTAAAAAAAAGACAAAGCACAAAAAACCCACTCAGTTCAACTAGCATGTAATCCCAAGTCCAAATCTGCCGCAAGACACATCACGTGGCTGTGAAAATTGCTCAAGCTGGTTAAACAATAGCCCTGGGCCTATAAACTCAGTCAGTGATGAAGTAAGATAATTCCAAAGATTGTTGAATTCAATATGGGTTTGATTTATTATGAGCATCAGAAATATGCAAAAGCATCTTAGGAATTTTGGCATCGACAAAAAGGCCTTCTCTGTTTTGTATACAAAATACATGACACAGTGTCAGGGTCTATGAAAGGACCTTGGTTTTTAAATGTTGAATCATTCCCCACAAACTCAGTGATTTGTTGATTTGAGAAGAAAGAGCTTATGATGCAAATCATTGTTAGGCCCGACCTAAATTTTGGGTGAACTTCAAATACTGCAGTTGAATTGTAGATAAGAAAAACAAAATGATGGAAAAATAATAATTACTTCTTTTAATTCTGCCTCACTCGCAGGAAAAAGAATCTCAGGGTTGTATGTAATGTCTGACAATAAATCTGATCTCTGAATCTGAAATCTATTTATTGCAGTAATTTGAACATAGAGTGGGGATGTTCCTTTCTTGGGAAAACAGGTCAGGTAATTTTTTTAAAAACACTTAAATTATATGATTGTTAAGTGTCTTATCCTAGTAATTTATATTCTTATCAAATCACATTACCAATCATTGCTCCAATCCAGGGGCATGATTGATTGGTTTGTGGACATTATTGTGTCTGGGGTCTGGAATTGGTGGGCAGGTGATGAGCATTGGGAGTGGGCGAGAAGGGAATTATTAGAGTTCTAATATCCTGGAATCAGCAAGATCACAATGTAAGTCGGGCATTATCCAGGAAATTTAGCTGGAAGGATGATTGTTGTTTGCAGACTAAAAGTGAAAGGCCTCACGGCTTCAGGGTCCAAGGTTTCATGCCGATATTGGGTCCCATCTCCAATGATATCACATGTTCTCTCCTTGGTCTTCCTTTGGGTTCTGTGGCTTCCTCCCATAAGCTGTGGATGTGCAAGTTGGTAGGTTAATTGATAATATAAATTACCTGACTGAATAGATGTGGCAAGAGAATTAGGAAGGAATTGATGAGCACGTGATTCAAAATGGGTGCCAAAATGGAACCAATGGGAATGCTCTGAAAGGCAGCATAAAGTTATTGGAGTGAAAAGTCTCCTTTAATGTTGTATGAAACATGATGATAAATATGTATCAGATCACACATCTTTTAATCCTTATTTGATCAATCAACAAAATATGGCAATTGCATCAAAATGATAATAATTACGATATTTCCAAAACTTTTAAAACATTAAAGTGGAAAGTAGTTGCATTACAATGCGACATGAAATACATCGCAAAGTTAGAACAGGGCCGTGATATTGTGCTGTATGAAGGTACAAGTACCGAGCACATGGTGCCCTTATAATGAATTATTTTATGTTATCATATGATAAATGTTTTTTGTTAATTTAATATCTCTTCAAAAATAAAGGGGATTCAGATTCTGTTAAGAGTTGCATAAAGAAATATCATTGCTCAAATATAAATCAAATTGAAAGCTGGTGAAAAATCTTTATGAAAAATGTTCACAACATATAGGGAACATTGATACAAATTTTTAGAACTTCAAATTCTAAATCTTTGGGACATTATTCAAATAGTTCAATCAACTAATATACAGTAAAATTATTTCTTTTGAATTACCTTTAAAAGGATATGATTATACCTGATCAAATATAAAGGATTAAACCATAATTATGAAAATTTTAGTGTGGTAAAACATCATGATCAGTGATGATAACATAATTAGGTTCTGTACGTGAAAAGATGTTGATCAAGAAAAATAAATTAAACAGAGCAGATTTCAAAAATTGCCTTAAGTCAGGAGATTCAAACTAGGAAGTATTTTAAGATTACAATACATAATGATTGTTCACCTCTCTAGTGCATGCTCATTTTAGTCCCAAAAAGTGAACTTTGTTGGTGCATATTTGGCTTTAAGTTGACATAATCCTCAGAGCCAGCTCCATTATCTGCTCCCTTACTGAGGTGAGCAAGACCTTGACAGGCAGAATACACCTGAGATTGTCTGATCTCGGAAGCAGGACCAGTCAGGACCTGGAGGGGAGACAGCCCTAGCAAACACCAGGTGCTGCAGATTTCCGTGAGGGGCGCTGGACAAAGTGACAACTCTCTGCCTTACGGTAGACAACAGTTAAAGAATTTCATGTATATAACATTTAAATGTAATATTATGTGACAATAATGGACCTTTACCTTTAGGGGTAGAGATGTTTTTAATGAGGGGAGATACAAGATATGGGGGCGCTCGTTTAAAACACAGCTGTGTAAAAAATTATTTTCAGAGGCTTTATGCTCTGAATTTTGTGCCCGGGAGAAGCAAAATTCCAAATATTTAAATGCGGCAGTAGATAAATTTTTGAAAGATTTGGGGAATTAAGGGCTAATAATGGGGAACTGGCAAAGAATAGCTGAGGCCAGCATAGCTCATATTGAATGGTGGGGCAGGATGAAGGACCAAAGCCTAGCCCTGCTCCTCTTTTCTTAGAGTCTTGTGATACCCAATCAAAGACCATTCACTGAACCATGTTACACTATTGATGATTGGTCTGTCATGTTGAAGCACAAAAAAAATCTAGATACCTCCATTTAATGCTGCAAGGCCATACTTAAAGTTTCTGGACAGAGCTTATTAACTCAGTATAGCACCGAGTTAACTTTCAGCTAAGTTCCAGCAGTACTTGAAACATTCTTCAGGGTCTCGGAGCTGTGGTTTCCTGCCAGCTGGGTCCCATTGGAGAGAGACTGCACATTCCACGTAAGGCTAACAGGACCTCTGCTTATGAGCATGTCTTTAGAGATTACGCTCATGTTTTTTTCGCTTCGTGATGAATTGTTGAATATTTAAAACACCCAGCTGGCCACAAAATAAAATCAGGAGTATCTAAATATAGGAAGAGATGGTATGGCTACAGCTGGGATAACTAAACAATGGGAGAGCAGAATTACTGTAATGAATGCCGTACCAGAACTTCCTTAACATTTGACTAGATGCAGTATATAATGATGGAAGACTATTCCAAATGGAGGGAGGTCAAGAGCTACTTGTTTCCTTGGCACTGAGAGTTGAAAATATTTGTGTCTGTAAAATAGATGCGTTAAGTAAATTCAATGTTTAATTTGTTTAAACTCCTAGCATTTGGTTTCCATCCCAGATTTACTTTTCTCAAGCAGACGTTTAAATAAAACTTGCTTCAGCATAGAGCTAATGAGAAAACATAATATATGTACATATTTTTGTCTGCTCTTTTTTTTCTTTTACTCAGTCCTTTTCCTTTCGTCTTGCTTGCGCCATTCCCAAAGCCAAAACCACCTTCTGACAGAACATTCTCCACTCTTATCACTTGGCTTTTCATTAATTTCCTCCTGTTTCGTCTGTGATGTTGCTGGTAGAAAGATTGAACAAGATCCGGTCAAGGCAGCAGCCTTCTCCAGGCAAAGGGCTAAGCAAGTTTAGACAGGAAGCATAGACCCAGCACGAGAAAGAACTCAACAAGACCAGACAGAAACGAAAACAAACAACCAGCTAAACAAAGAGAAAGTACCAAAAAGCTTTCTATTTACATGGGTTGTGTTGAGGCAGGAGTTGGTGAATAACACAAACCAGACAAGTTTGACCCTGGCCTGTGTATTTTTCCAGCTATAAAATAGCTGGAGCAAGAGCAGCTCTCAGAAGCGATACAGCATATTTGAATGAATGTGTCTGATAATGAGAGCAGACTGCATACATCTTCTTATTAACTAAATTCTTTGACGCAGCAGTTTGTTAAAAGCTTAAATGAGATTAGAAACATCAAGATCAAAGTGATCAATTACAACAAAGTGAACCAACCAGAAGATAAAGATCCATTGAAATGTTTGCAGGGAAAGCACCAAATAAAATCACAAAGAGAAATAAAAGAACACATCAGTGTAGTTCTCAGCAACAACAATAACTAGACTCAAACACCATCACAGGACTTCTCATCCAAAGCCTTTCATCCTGGAAGGGTTACTTTTCCTGCTGTTTATGGAAGACTTGGTGAAAAATTTCAAATCTGTTCAGGTGCTCTGAGACCAAATCAGGGAGCTGCTGAGGAAGAAGGGGGTAGCATTGAGGAAGAACAGGCGGCAATGAGTGGAAACTAATGCAAGACCTACCTTGTCCGTCTGGACATATCACCCAACCAAAGAAATCCATAGAGATTTAAATGCAGATCAGCTCAAGCTCTCCTGAACACTTTCATTTTTATATTGTTCCCAGATTTGTTCTGGATTGTGCAGTTGTGGTGGGAGTGAATATTGTCAATTATATAGCTTGACAGTACTCCCTCAAAGGTATTCCATAGGTGATCGTATTATGCTTCTTCCCTGCATCCAAATAATTCCTGGCATTTAACATTTATAATGATTAGGAAATTACCACAAGTAACAAATTTCTTAGGATTTAAAATTAAAATATAGCCGTAACCAATGAAATCCCAATCAAAACCTGGATATGGCTGGACTTATCATTTATTTCGCATCCAATACAATCTTGTAGGGAAGTGCAGAAGGATGATTACTAAACTCCACAAATATTGCTGTTAACCAGGAACAGTAAAAGATGCTGCAATACTAAGCAAACAATCCTGATCTGGGTAAAATGTTAAGATGGGTTAATATTAGCACAGACCAGACCCCTCTGTCCATCAGCCTCAGATTGGGTACCCAGCTGAAACCATAGCAAGTACAGTAAAAGTCCAAAAATCCCAACGCCAGAAATCCAGACTACCCAAGAATCCGGACTTCTCGAAAACTCTCGCCTGAATTTCAGACCAGCTGGGAATCTGGATCTCAGAAACTTGTGGCTTTTGCGTGCATGCACTGTGTAATCACCACAGATACACGGCCCAAGAATCCAGAAAATCCGGACCAAACCAATCCCCGAACAATCCAGATTTTAGGACTTTTATTGTAATAATAAAAGATGATTGATTACTGTGAGCATGTGAAAGTAACAGGCAGAAAACAACGAACCCAACAACAGCAGCTGAAGCATACTATTCAACCAATTTCTGCTCCCACTCACCTCAGAAATCACCTGAATGCATTTAAAACAAAACAAAATTTAAATGTGCCCAATAAGGGGAAAATGTAGAAATTGAGGTACATTTTAGCAGAAAGATAAAGATGCTTATGGTGGTTAGATAATCAAGCTGGGAACTGACACGTGCTTTAAAATAGCTCATTGTGACAATCTATACCACCATAGAATATCCAAAACCAGTAAAACTCCTGGATTGTAGATGCCGGATAAGTGAATTTTCCAGTTGCTTGAGATAACATGTTGTGTGATTGGCGATCTAACAGTGAAGCGTGCCAAACTTCCATATATTTTGCTTGTTTATTTTCCACAATTTTTTTTTTGCCTGGTGCTTGAGGCCGCCAGTTGCTAGAATTCCGGATATCAGGGGTTATACTGTACCTTTGGATGACAGTAAAACCATACAGAAGATGGTTTCAATCTCAATAACTTGCTCACCGAGCACTTGCACTCGTCGGGGATATTTCCCTTTCCCCATTGCCTGAAAACCGGTTTCTCATTTCATTCAGTAGCTGATTCCACTGCATTTCCTTTGCAACATTTATGGAAGAAATTGCAATAATTTATTCTCAATAAACATTTCTCAAAAGCTGCAGACCAGGAAAACAATAAGAAGCCACCCCCCACCCCCACTCCCACCACCAATCACCCCTTCCTACTTCCCTATCATCTTGGCTTCTTCCCTCTTTCTTCCAAGTCCTGAAGGGTTTTCAACCTGAAACTGTCTATCTATTGCCTTCCGTGGATGCTGCCTGACCCACTGAGTTCCTCCAGCATTTTATGCGCTGCTCAAGGAACCATATTATTTGGATCAACATGATTTACCATATATGCTGGTATAATGGTCGATCCCATGGATTCTTTGACACCCCCCTCCCCGACTTTTGGCCCAAATATCATACATTTTGTGTTCGACCCTAGCAAAAGTCGACCCACCCACCCCTATTTTTTCCTCTGACCACCTGCTATCTGAGCTCCCAATGCACCGACCATGGATCCTCACCTTGGCCACCCATCTATCCGAACTCCCGATGCTCTGACCGTGGATCCTCCATCAAATAAATAAACAGCAGTTGAAGATTGTCAGTCTGCATGAGTACAGTAAAATCCCCATTATTTAAGCAACCGGCAGCCTCAAACAACCAGGAAAATAATCATGGAAAATAAATAGGTAAAAAAAAATTTTTTTAAAGTTTAAAATTGGCGCCCCTTTGCGGTTAGTTTGTCACTCCTCGCAACACGCAATTTCAAGCAACCAGAAAATTAAATGATCCAACTTCTACCAATCTCCATAGGTGCTGGGTATCGGGAGTTTTACTGTATAACATGCCATCTAATAAATGCTACATGAGCCCTTTGACAATTCAGTTAAGCTAACTCAATAAGTTAGAGGTTTTGCTCAATTGTCAAAGGATCACCAAGTTGATTTTCTTTTCATTGGATGGATCAGTTCACAGAAGTAAGTTGACTAACTTCAGCCAGCCCAATTTTACTTTTCTTACAACAGATTCTTCAGGTTTTTTTTGTTATCTTTCATTAATTTAGCCCCTTAGTTATTGACATATCCCAACACCATTCATTCCACAGAATACTTTGACAGTTTCTCCTTTCCTCAAAATTATGTCTTCCCTGGACCCTCGAAATTTATCAATTACTTTGTTTCTGTACAAACATGAGATCACTCTTCTCCCTCTCTACCAATCTTACACCATCCCCTCCTTCACAAAACTGGTGTGTAATTAGCTTTCTAAATTTGTTGTGTTGGTACTCCATCCTCTACAATTCATTCTATTTGCACCAGAATGCTCAGTTTAGCGGCTCCGCCATTGATTTGTCAAATCCAAAGGTACAATTTCAAATCAATTTGTGATACTACAACTGTAGGAAATGCTCAAAAAAAACACTCAGAAATGTAATTCACACCTTCATCACCACAATTCAACACTTTTATTTGGCTTTGCCTGCATATGACCCCAGAAGCCATGTTTGAATATGAACAGTGCATTGTTCACCTTGCTGTTAATTCCATTTAAAAACACAAGAGTCCCATTTATTAGGCCTACCTGTTCTGGATCTGGGACTGAAGCCAGCAGGATCTGTTGAAAGAACATTAAAAATGTAATATAAACAACTGGGATTTGTTTGTGAAACATTCTTTAAGCATACAGCTGAATAGAAATGTTAATTCGTGGAGCTATATCTTCTCTACATAATTTTAAATTGAGGCGTACAGCACGGTAATAAGCTCCTTTGGCCCATGAGCCCGCGCCGCCCAAATGCACCAATCGATTTACAACCTCTGCATATTTTGAATAGTGGGACGAAACCAGAGGAAACCCATGCAGATGTGGGAGAATGTACAAACTCCTTACAGACAGCACTGGATTCAAACCCAGGTCGCCGACACTGTAATAGCGTTGCACTAACATTAATAATGACACCACTTTGATCATCAGCCATTAATGTAAGATTTTATCCACCACCTAATTTGAGCATGCAATAATGGAGCTAAGCTTCCATTCTTATAAAAATATGAACAAAATTATTCCTAATAAAAGAGTAATTGTCAGCAGTTTTGAAACCATGAATAATACATATTATTTAATAGTTAACACACACCTTAAAGGATGAAACATTGGGAAAATGAAATGAAAGGACACAAAGGAATTCTAAATTGGCATCGTGTGCATCTAAAAATCAGGTTTAAAAGGACTGAAATCCCGTGATCTCAATCATATGCCTTTTCACATGTGAAGGGGTGATGCAACAGGGAAATTATGTTGGAGCAAATTGCACATTTTATGTCTCAACAATGTCATGGTTCAATTGCTCTGTGTTATTCAGATTTATTGCCTAATCCATTACTCCCTCACTGAGGCAGAGATTTCACAATAAACTTCAATTATTAATTATTGATACGGCAACAATACCACTACCAACTACATTTAATTCAAGTTTGATCATTCAAAATTTGATAATATCAGAAATCCCCTTGCACTTTGAAAAGGAACCGCAAAGATTTGCAAGGCTGTCAGTATTGTCTTAAATAAGATCATGATTGTGATTTCACTCCAAACTAATTCTCCTCACAGATGGTGAAACCACGCCAAAATGTTTAGGCCTGTCGGATTATTTCACTGTTCAGTTACAAATGGAACTCAACCAAGTGGTTTTTTTTTTCACTTGTCTAAAAGGGACAGCAGAGATTTTGTTTTTGGATTTACCATTGAAATATCTTGATTAAAAAAATTTAACATGAAAAACACTATAGATTGATTTTCAACTTTAACTTCATATACAGCAATGTTCCGCTTATTCAAAATACAATAAAAACCCCTTGGAATCCTGGATTTAAGCAACTGGTAAAAAAAAAGGAAAAAAATTAAAAGTTAAAATAAAATAAGTTAAAAAAAATGTTTAAAACTGTGTATGTTCTATAAAGTAAAACATAAACCTTTGGTGAAGATGGGAGCAGAGAGCTTTGTTGTGCTTTGCTCGTAGCAGCTGTTCAAATAAAATTTGAATAAAGAGCAGTAGCCATCATCAAGGATCCACGTCGCCCAGCACACACTCTGTTCTCCGTGCTATCATCAGGAAAGAGGTATATTTGCCACAAGATTCGCACCACCAGGTTCAGGAACAGCTGCTCCCCCTCCACCATCAGACTCCTCAATTACAAACTCAATCCGGGACTCATTTAAGGACTCTTACTTGGCACTTTATTGATTTTTAAAAATTCTCTCTCTATTGCACAGTTTGTAACATTTGTTGTCTGTTTACAGTTTTTTTTTGTTCACATGCATACGTAGTGAACAGGTTTTTTTTGCACTGCCAATAAGTGGTAATTCTGCTTCGCCAACAGAAAAAAGAATCTCAGGGTTGTATGTGGTCATGTATGTACTCTGACAATAAATCTAAAATCTGGCACAAGTCTTCACTCCATCGAGGACATCTACAAGAGGCGGTGTCTTAAAAAAGCAGCCTCTATCCTCATGGGCCCTGCCACCCAGGCCGTGCCCCCTTCACTCTGCCATCTGGAAAAGGGTACAGGAGCCTGATGATGGGCACTCAGCGGCACAAGGACAGCGTCTTCCCCTCTGCCATCAGATTCCTGAATGAACAATGAATCATAGACACTGCCTCACTTCATCTTTCTCTTGCACTATTTTTATTTATTTTGTAATGTTTGCTCTGTGACGCTGCCACAAAACAATGAATTTCGTGAAGTGTTTGTGACAATAAATTCAGATTCTGAAGCATCATTTAGGAGGGAAGATGAGCACTGATACCTTTATGGAACCATGAGAAGTACGAATTGGTCATGCGCACAGAAATGGAAGCTACAGAGAATGGATGATACTGGAAAAGGAGGGAAAGAGAGAAGCAGCTTTAGGTCATCTCACTCACTCCCTCCCAATCCGCTTCCCTCCTCAATGGTGATTAAGATCTTAGTGCAGAGCAACTGAATGTTGGAGGCCGTAATGGCGATGGGATGAACAGTGTAGGGCTGGGATATTGATAAGCCCCAGCCACTCATTATTCAGTGAATTATATAGTGTATGCTGACAAATGGTTTTGCCTGGCAGTCCCCAGACAGGAGCCATGTAACCTGCCTGCATACATTTATTTTGCTCTCTTCCCTGCCCCTCTCCCCCACCATTTTTGTTCGGGCACCTGCCTACATTCAACTCCTCCCCCTGCCATTTTATCTATGTGCCAGCCTACATTTAGTGGCACTATTGCACCCCCACCTCCTCCCTCACCCACCATTCAGGGCCCCAAAAGTCCTTTCAAGTGAAGCAGCACTTCACGTGTATCCCTGGGAGTTCTCTACTGCATCCGGTGCTCCCTTTGTTGCCTTCTCTACACCAGAGAGATTGGGTGCAGACTGGGAGATCGCTTCACTGGGCACACTCGCTCTGTCCACATCAGTGACAGGGATCTCCCAGTGGCTAACCGCTTAAATTCCACGCCCCACCCCCATGCTCACCTCTGCCCATGGTCTCATATACTATCCCACCAAGACCACTGTTAAACTGGAGGAACAACATTTGATTTCCCTTTTAGGCTCTCTCCAGCTGGATGGTATTAACATCGATTTTTCCAGTTTCTGCTAGCCAATGCACCATTCCCCCTCCATTCCCTTCCCCTTTGTCTTCTTTCCTCCAGCTCTCCACCCCATTCCCAGAGCCATCCCCCTTCCCCTCCCTTATCCTCCTGCCTGTGGAACTGTGCTCCTCCACCTAACCATTTTGTTCAGGTACTTGCCAACATTTTTTCATACCTGATGAAGGCTCAGGTCCAAACTGTTGCGTATGTATCTTCATAATTGTTATATTTGACCAACTGAGTTTCTCCAGCATTGTGTCTTTACTTCCCACCATGTGCACATTCTCAGACAAGCCATAGGGGGAAGTTGACAGGGTAAGTCCCTTTGTCATCCTCTCCATTCTTACTTATTTCTGCAGGCTTGGGGTCAGAAATTCCAAGGAAAATAAAGTTCAGCAAAAAAGGCAAATCAGGAAACCAAATAAAACAGTAATGCACATCATACGCCAACATATTCCAAACTCCAAACCTGAAACTTGCTTTAATGAGCCTCAACTTATCAGAGGTCATGCGGAGATATTTTACGGATGAGAATGCATTTTCCAAATGGGAATGAGGCTTGTGAATGCTAACACAACAGCTGCAAGTTCCAAACACCAGACATAAAATCTGTAGTTATAAATTACTTGGGAACCTCAAGCAAGACCTCCTGAAATTTGCCACAGTGTGTTTTTTTCTGTCTAGCAATTACAACAATCTCGACGAGCTTTCTTCCATGAATGGCCAAATCAAATTTGGAGTCTATGTTGTCCTATATCTTATATGTGAAGAGATCATCTCATCAGGACACTTTGTTCATTCACTGAACACCCAGCTGTTTGTCTTTATAACTAGCAAGATCAATTATCATATTTATTTACGGACACCACCAATGACTTGTGACTTGAGAATGACTGAAAGATTAAATCTGTTGTCCCGTTGTGGATGAATCTCACAGATCTCTGTGAGGCAGAGTTCCTCATCAAGTCAGACTTTTAACCTGGGAGCCATGATGGTCCAACATTGGTCATTACAAAGTTACTTATGTCAATCTTCAGACTGGCAAATACAGGATTATCTCTTGCTAGTATGTAATTTAGGAGTATGTTGTACCAGAGAGAAACATGGATTAAAAGTTCTGTGAATGTTATAAAATAACCTGCCATCAAATCTTCTGTGAATTCTATGATTCAAGGAACCTGAATGATTTAGATAAAGTAAAAACACACCATGCTGGAGAGACTCAGCAGGTCAAACAGTGTCCTTCACGTAGCAAAGGCAGAGATACAGAACTGACGTTTCGGGCTTGATCATCAGGTTAAGTGCTTTTGTCCTGGCACTTGCCACTGTAAACACTCACCAGAAAAAAACAATTCAAATAGAATCTGATACCAACCCTCCAAGACATAAAAGATTCAGAAGGTGCATACTTAAGCTTATTTCTGAACTGCATGTCCCTACCTATTATTCTAAAGGGCATCTGTATTCATTTAAATTGACACGATCCTTAAAGAGTAAAATACTTTAAATAGAATTCATTATCATTATAAATGTGTGAGTTACTGGGTAAAAACAGTAAATAGTTCTGACAAGAAATTGAGGTGAACAGGCTCAGCAGTGGGTCATGCTGCTCCGATTTTAGAAGGGCATTCTGGTGCGGTGAAAAGTAGTCTGCTTCCAAAATAATTTCACCATAGCATTTTCTTTGTATGTGTAATGGAAGATTTAAACCATGTTTTTTTTTACTTTTGCAGCCTTTGCTCCTGCAAGGCTGAGAACCTGCTTGTTTTTGGGAGTCAGCGGATGTGGGCTGGGTTCCGCCATGGGGCCCGGAGGTGCAGTTATCTGACAAAAGGACATCTGTGTACCAAGAACATTTAATCTTCTTGCTTGTTTTGGTCACAGACTGTCAGAGGCCTAGCCTTGATGCAAAATAAACCATTGTATTCAAGTGATAAGCTGAAAATTATATTATTCGTTAATAGCCTAGCCTGCTAGCTTGCTTGCTTATCTTTCTTGCTGTGCTGGGAATAGGTGCTTGAGTAAACAACTTTTGGGTAATATAAGCCATGGTCCCGCTGCTGAAGTTTGAGACTCTCCGAGAGGTGGCAACATCTCTCAGCAAGAAGAAGAACTTCTAGAGTCCAGCTAACATCCTGGTTGAGGGAGGTGGAGAAGGTGCTACCGGCGCCCCAACAAGCGTGCAGTCGTTGCCTCGCTTCGGCAGTTGGGACCAGTCCAGGCGTTGATAAGTATAATTGGGAAGGGCTTGCATATTGTAGTTTGATATCAGCTTTAGGATTTGTAATAAAGATTTGTGTAAACTGAAGTGCTCTTGGCGTGTGTGTCTATTTTCTTTCGGTAGCTCAAACACTGTGACCAATCTAAAACGAACAAAGTGAGAGGTACAAGTTTACCCAGGACTGTATGTTATTGTCCAAAGAGGCCAGAAAGATCAGGATAGTGAGTGTAAAATAATGTTGGTGCAGACAATCTTGTGTGTGTGTGTGTGTGTGTGTGTGTGTGTGTGTGTGTGTGTGTGTGTGTGTGTGTGTGTGTGTGTGTGTGTGTGTGTGTGTGTGTGTGTGTGTGTGTGATTCTGTCTGTGTAGGTTTATGGCAGCTGCAGCCCTCTGAAGGGATGTGACCTGAGGAACGATTAAATAGCCTTTACTTGATTGCAAATGTACAGCCTACAGAATTAAAAATTTTAGTCCAATGAAGATCATTGAACAGTGAATAAAAGCAACGAGCTGAGATTTTATTAAACTAAAAACACTGCATCGGGAACTACGGTCACCAGTCTTGGTATGCGTCACTAACAACAAGGCGAGAGTTTTATCAAGAGTCCAACAAGGTTTAACATACACAAGTGAAGAAATCTTTGCAAACCCATGAAGTCTGCAGCGAACATCATTGAGTTGATGGTGAAATGATTTTTATCTGTGCAGTCTTTGGTTTGATTGCTAGCGGATGCCTTGAAGTTTATTATAAACCATTTTATTATAGGATTGCTCTGATTAACATGAAACGCGGATATAGAATGGTGGTGTAATTCAGTGAGAGAGCAGCGTAGTGCGTGTGTCTAGAGCTACTAATAGATTGCTCAAGGGATCTAGGTTCAAATCTGATCTCTGCTAATTGCTTTGTGTGTGACTGCGCGGGTTTCTTCCAACATCCCAAATGTGTTGGGAGGTTAATTGATTTCTATACTGTAAATTACCTTTTGTGCAGGGTGATGCCAGGAGAAATTGTGGGTGGGGGGGGGGTGTGATTTGATGGATATGTGACAGAGAACAGACTATGAGTAGTGGAATGGACTAATGACGATCACGGGCCCAATGAGAGGAATGGACTCTACCCACACTGCCATAAATGTGAGAAGCACACACCATTACTGTTTACTCGGAGGAACTAGACGCAAATTCTAAAAGGTTTTTAAGATTGTGTCTTGTATGTGAAATTATGTTCAGTGCTTTGTAGATAATTAACAAATTATTCAATAAGCTAAAAGCAAGTGCTTATCTAAACTTCTCAGAATCAAAACAATGCAGAATGTTAATTCTCTCCATAACATCTCCATCATACATAGAACATGGTGGGGGAGGGTGGGGGTTCTCTGACAGGAGCACATTAGAAGGTTCATGAAGTAAATCAGCCTTGTGGGTCTATTGATACATGTAAGCTGGGTTTACGAAAAGTGTTTTTGCTGTAATAACTAACTACTGGGATATTTGTATAAAAAATAATAAATTCCTGCTGAAACACTGCACAAAAATTTTATAGACAGTCATTTTGGTGTCACCCCCTTTGATGGTATCACCTGCCGCAGTCCGCACCCCCCCCTAGTGACACCAGTGCCACTGATGTCCACCTCTTGCTTGTTAACCTGTACTCCTCCCTCTGCCCTTTCCTCCTTCCTCTCCTCCCCTTTGATTCTGGCTCCTACCTGCTTTCCTGACAAAGGGTTCAGGCCCAAGATGTCGGTGATACTTTGCTCCCTATAGATGCTGCAAGACCTGTTGAATTTCTCCAGCACATTAGTGTATTGCTCTGGATTTATGGTCAGAGTGTGCTTTTAAGAATAATGTGAGGGTGTGTTTAGATTTTTACAGAGAATAGGCACGCCAGTGTGTTGATGTTAAAATCTCACCACCGTGCGTGCTTTCTCATGTAGAGTTTTCCTGTTGCGTTTATTTTTTCCACAACCATTAACAAATGGGTACAGCTTCTCCACTTGTGTAGAACACCTTCAGTAATAAATATATAGTCACTGAGGCTGAAGATTATAACCTATTTTTTTCTTACCATCTGTTCCTCAGCAACATTTAATTATAAAAACAGAATTAAAGAAGAGGCATAAAAGAATTTGCACCATTCAGGGCAAGAAGCTACATTTTCAGACCACAATCAAACATGACTAGTTTAAATAGTAGTGATTACCTCAAATTGAATAAACTCAGAACCAATAAAAAACAACTTCTATTTGGGGGATGTTAGACTCGTTCATGCAGTAACGAACATAAAATCAATTAAATGTGTACTTTTATCCAGGTGGAATGGAATAATTTTCAAATAAAATCAGAGAAAGCTGAAGTTACTGAGCAGATAAAGAGAGAAACAGTTATTGTCTCAGATCGTATGTCCAGAACTGCAGAAAAATTCCAGCATTATCTATTTACATTTCAGATTTCCAGTGTCTGCATTTTGCTCACTTTTGTCATACATTTCATGTTCACTGTCCATTAGGCAGTCTAATCACTCAGCTGAACACTCAATTCTCATCTTCCAGACTGTTGTTTTTATGCATTAGATGTTACTTGTTAAATCCTGTGGGTGATTCCTGTACAGGAGGTGGATGATTAAAAGGCCGACACTGCTATTTTTCCCCCTTCGAGTTCTACTCTCTGACTTGAGGCGAGAAATTGAATTGTGTGTGTGTGATGCCAGCACCAACCTCAACCTCTCCTTGAAAGAAATTCATCAAACGAAATGTAACTTCACTTTCTTTTTTTGGCTCCTATCAAGTCAAATACACTAATTGTAATTCTCCAATAGATGAATCAGTATATTGTGAATTGCAACAAAAATAGCAGAAATTCATTTGTTTTCAGTGTCCTGAACAGTTCCCACTCGGAACGATTAATTCTGTGACTTTGCTCTATTCCAAGACAATGGCCTATGAATATAATTACATGCACAATTCATGAAGGGCCTGTCCTCTCTTGATTTTTTTCAGTGTTGTTCCCAGATGCATCATATGCTGCTCAGGAAATTGACAACAGTTCCCACCAAAGTGTTGATAATATAAGTTGGTCATCATACCGCACCACACCACTCAACACTTTCTGCATAAGGGTTTTGAAAAGCTTTTCTTGGAAGTAAGATTTTTTACAGCTGATTACGCTCCTCACAGATATGAAAACCATCAATTTTCACTGCTTTTAAAACAGGAAAACCACAACATCTGCTTCTGAGTGGCTGGGAAACCTATAAATCCAGTAGAACACCAGATTTCCCAACCACCAACAGACACAAACAGCCCCCAACACTTGACACCCCTGAGTTACCCACATGATGTTAATCAGACTATCCCTCTGGTTTCCATGTCCTGCAACATTTCTTTCCACACCAATAGAATGTTGTCTGCACCACCGCCGTGTGTTGTGGGCCAAGGATATTGAGATCCTTTTATCTCATTTTAACAGCAGATCCTCCACTGATCGCTATGGCTACGCTCTCTCAAATAAAAGATAGTGTTCTCTTCACTTAGACCATCAACAAAATAATTCAAGCCACTAATTATAGATTACATTACATTGCTTCAAATGTTATAATGCAATAATCTGGTCCACCAGCTTAATGGTGTCCATTATTCCCCATGAAACTCCTTCCATTGACTTCTCTACAACATCAATATATCATTTTATCCCATTTTCCCTCTCACATGCTCATCTAACTAGCTTTTAAATGCAATCATGTGCTTCCCCTCAACTACATTATATGATAGCTGGATCCTCAGTCTCATTCCTCCCTCAGTAAA